>NC_089589.1:923967-1018433 GCF_019320115.1 Miscanthus floridulus
TAAGGATAACCAAGAAAGATAAATGAGACTAAAGACATACGGATAATCTACAAGGATAAATAGGTTGATAAAAAGACATTCTGACAACTCTTGTTTATCCTTCTTTTCATCAACTTAATTATCCTTCGTGGGTTATAGGGAAAATTATCCTTCTTTTTATCAACCTAAGAAGGATAATCCAGAAGGATAATTTGGTTAGCCAGGAAGGATAAATCAGAGTGAACATGTAAGGATAATTAGATTGTCGAGGAAGGATAAACGAGACAAAAGACATACGGATAACCTAAAAGGATAATTAGGTTGATAAAATGAAGGATACATCACAAAGGATAAACCACGAAGGATAATTGGGTTGGCAAAAGAAGGATAAACCAGAGTGATCAAATAAGGATAACCCAAAAGGATAATTTGGGTGACAAAGAAGGATAAACGAGAGCAAACGGCGTACAAGGATAACCCAGAAGGATAATTAGCTGGGCAAAGAAGGATAAACCAGAGTAAACATATAAGGATAACCAAGAAGGATAAACGAGACTAAAGACATACGGATAATCTACAAGGATAAATAGGTTGATAACTCTTGTTTATCCTTCTTTTTATCAACTTAATTATCCTTCGTGAGTTATAGGGAAAATTATCCTTCTTTTTATCAACCTAAGAAGGATAATCCAGAAGGATAATTTGGTTAGCCAGGAAGGATAAACCAGAGTGAACATGTAAGGATAACCAAGAAGGATAATTAGATTGTCGAGGAAGGATAAACGAGACAAAACCTAAAAAGGATAATTAGGTTGATAAAATGAAGGATACATCACGAAGGATAAACCACGAAGGATAATTGGGTTGGCAAAAGAAGGATAAACCGGAGTAATCAAATAAGGATAACCCAGAAGGATAATTTGGGTGACAAAGAAGGATAAACGAGAGCAAACGGCGTACAAGGATAACCCAGAAGGATAATTAGCTGGGCAAAGAAGGATAAACCAGAGTAAACATATAAGGATAACCAAGAAGGATAAACAAGACTAAAGACATACGGATAACCTAAAAGGATAAATAGGTTGATAAAAAGACATACGGATAACTCTGGTTTATCCTTCTTTTTACCAACCTAATTATCCTTCATGAATTGTAGGGAGGTGCCGGGGCTAAAAATCAGTCCTCTTCTCTTATTTTTCCTCCGTGCATGGGCTCCCTCTTGGCTTCTCCATCACTCATCTCACAAGGTGAGCTCGAGCAGCTGACCACCATGGTGGAGCCAGACCTCTCGTGCCCCCTTGCGCTGGTGGATCTTCCAGAGCTTTCACTCCTACAAATAGCATTCTAGGCAACGACAGCCCTCCTGGAAGTGACAGGAAAAGGGTCAGAAGGCCTTACAATACAAAGACTTATAAGGTCGAACTCTCCTGATTCTGATTCTAAAAACAAGCATGCATTTCTCAGAATCATCCTATTGACCTCAGACTTCTCTACTGAATAACTGTCTTCATGCGTAATCCTAGCCATAAACAGGAATATTCATGGAATTATCCTTTTCGTTTATCCTTTCGATGTCCCAAGTAGTTATCCTTCTCACGATATTCATGGAATTATCCTTGTCATTTATCCTTGTTAGTTTATCCTTGCCTAGAGTTATTCTTGTACGTTTATCCTTCTACATCATGCGAAAGAAACAAATGAGGACCAGGGACTAAATACTAAGTTCAAGTGCGTGGGTTGCCGCGTGTCAGTCTGAATCAAACCACCTCGGGCGCGAAAATAATTAGAGAAGCTTTCATCCCAAATATCCGGCAAATAGGCCCAATTCTCACTCGGTTTCCTATCCCACCGATGGCCCAAATGAGGCTGAGCGGCCCATTTTTACTTCCGGAGGCCCAAAATCATGCTCCCACCTCCTTTGTCCCGTCTCGCTCTCGCATGCAGGGTCGCAGGCTCACTCTCGCTCGTTCTTTCCCCCAATTCTACAGGAGATGGAAATTGTGTGGTGGGACGGCATGCTTGAATGGCCATTTTCATTTCCATCTATGGTGGTATGCAGAGGAATGCTTTTAATTATTGATCACTGCAACCATTGCTACCGATATACTTCACGTACCGACTTCAAACTCTACCGCCTGGACATGTCAACTGAACCTACAACTTGGTGGTCCTTCGTGGTTTATCCTTCTTGGTTATCCTTATATGTTTACTCTGGTGTATCCTTCTAGGTTTATCCTGCTTTTTATCAACCTATTTATCCTTCTAGGTTATCCGTATGTCTTTAGTCTCCCTTAATTTGGTTGGTAAAGAAGGATAAACGAGACAAAAGACATACAGATAACCTAAAAGGATAATTAGGTTGATAAAATGAAGGATATATCATGAAGGATAAACCACGAAGGATAATTGGGTTGGCAAAAGAAGAATAAACCAGAGTGATCAAATAAGGATAACCCAGAAGGATAATTTGCGTGACAAAGAAGGATAAACGAGAGCAAACGTCGTACAAGGATAACCCAGAAGGATAATTAGCTGGGCAAAGAAGGATAAACCAGAGTAAACATATAAGGATAACCAAGAAGGATAAACGAGACAGAAGACAGACGGATAATCTACAAGGATAAATAGGTTGATAAAAAGACAAATGGATAACTCTCGTTTATCCTTCTTTTCATCAACTTAATTATCCTTCGTGGGTTATAGGGAAAATTATCCTTCTTTTTATCAACCTAAGAAGGATAATCCAGAAGGAAAATTATCCTTATATGTTTACTTTGAACATTGACAACAGTGTCCTCAAATTGATACTTACAACAGCACCTTGACTGAGGATAATTTTGTCTTGCCATTCTTCCTTCTCCCTCCAAATGCAGCATTGCATGTCCACAATGAAGTTACTCAACCATCCCTTTGGTTTCATGCTTTGTACAAAATGATATTCGGAAATGGGAATGTTATGTAGAGACACTGCAACCTTTCTGCCGAAACGCTCCTGTTCCTAATCGGCTTTTGATAAAAAAAAATTCTGAGTAGAATTCATCCAAATCTTTATATCTGAAAAATCAAGCCTGTATTAGGAAAATTGTGTTATAGTAAAGGATAAAAACAAAAAGGATAACAATAGCACAGGCTATCCTTTCAGGTTATCCCTCACGGCATGCTTAGTCAGATCTACCCATTCTCACTGCTGCCCTGCACTTCATTCCTGCCAACCCAGACCCGGCCGACATACTCTTTCTCTCCAATCAGTCCACCGATATGGCAAGCTCTGGGAGGTCCTTATCCATTTATGCTCCTATTTGTGTACTGTGTTTGTGCAGTCTTCAGGCAAGCCAAACAAAAAAGAAAAACAAAGAAACTAATCAAGACATGGCACTGGAGAGCCTTGCAGGCACATGGACGACAGAGGTGCAGGGGCGCCAGGAGCAGATGGAAGTGTGCTCGTGGGGTGGGCAACAGGAATCAGAGAGGAGCCTAAACAGGACCAGATATAACTAGTATAACTGGTATAAGGAATATAACAGGATAAGGGACCTAAACTGAATGGTTTTGGAACTTTACTCTTTCTCTCTAATTAGTTCGCCGATATGGCAAGCTCTGGGAGGTCCTTATTCCTTTATGCTCCTATTTGTGTACTGTGTTTGTGCAATCTTCAGGCAAGCCAAAGAAAAAGAAAAACAAAGAAACTAATCAAGACATGGCACTGGAGAGAGCGAGAGCTTGAGCTGTGACCGCCTGATTTGTGGCTGCAAGCTCTAGCCGCTGGGCAGCATGCTCCCGTGATGGTGCTAATCCCTATGAACTCAGTTGTGCCCCAACACCTCCCATCCCATTGATTGCCTCCTCCCTTGCAGGCACATGGACGACAGAGGTGCAGGGGCGCTAGGAGCAGATGGAAGTGTGCTCGTGGGGTGGGCAACAGGAATTAGAGAGGAGCCTAAACAGGACCAGATATAACTAGTATAACTGGTATAAGGAATATAACAGGATAAGGGATCTAAACTGAACGGTTTTGGAACTTTAAGGACCAAATATAACTGGTATTGGAGATGAGGGACTAATTTAAACCAACTCAAGAGTTGATGGACTAAAGTTGGACTTTTTC
The DNA here is from genome assembly GCF_019320115.1 of Miscanthus floridulus. NCBI lineage: Eukaryota > Viridiplantae > Streptophyta > Magnoliopsida > Poales > Poaceae > Miscanthus > Miscanthus floridulus. Next base: position 928,052 of record NC_089589.1, read on the forward strand.
CTATAGTAAATGATTATCAAGAGAGATCACCTTTGTTGTGCACTAACCTGTCTAACAAGCCTTGCAATAGGGAGGACATCTGTGACTGAGTCTCCAAGATCTTGTCATACATCTCTACAGTCGACGAATGATTTAGCTTTACAGTTTTGATAGCGTCGTTGTGAAGATAACGAGGCATGTCCTTCAAAGAAGATTTAACCAAATCCTCTAATGCAGGAATGCGAAGAACCATGTCGTTCTTCCCACCACCGTTTTTCTCAGCTTTCCCACCATCTCTTTTCACAACTTCCTTTCTTCTTGTCACAACTTCCTTTCTTCTTACCGCGGGGTTGACATGCGTGCCCTTTTCTTCTTTATCCCTTTCTCCGCCTTCATTTTTGCCAAGGCGAGTGCGCTTATTCTTCTGAAAAGGAGCAAGGATAGTGTATTCAAGTGTATGTATTATATAGGAACAATGACATGTTGATTTTAGAACCAATATTCTTACATTACGCTTGACATTTTTATTCTGCTCTCCAGCCACTTTGTGCACCTTCACCTTATCACATTCATTATAGTTTCTTGAATAACAGGTCTCTTCGCTTAAGCGAAACTGAAAAGGGGCATATGGATATAAGTGTGTTTGACTGTAACATTACAGGACCAATGGCATAATGCTTCAAAATCAGATTCTTACCTTGAGCCTGTCAAACCTCTTGCAATCATCTTGCTTAGTTTCCTCCACCAATTTGGCCAGCATAGATTTGTCGTAGTAACAAATTCGTGGAGTCACAGAGGCATCGCTTTTGAATTTATCTGACTTTAGGTTGTCCAAGTAATATAACTGTAGGCATAAGTTTACCGTTAGATAAATTTACTATTCATGAAAAATAATGGTTTTATTGATACTTACAAGAAGCATAGTCACGGGACCACTGATGTTGGGTGCTCTGCGTTCCAACCAGGATTTAACACCTTCTCTCAATTGCTCGAGAACTACCTTCCGCCAATTAACTCTTCCTATCCTTTCAAGGTCCGTACTTGCTTGCATCTGGTGTACAGTGAGATAACCATCTGTGGCTGGTATCAGCAGCGTATGGAATGCGATGAAGAAGAAGCATTTAACTTCCAACTTAACATCTTTGGCCTCTTTGGCTTCTCTCATCACATCATATAAATAGTCAACCTTGATACGGCCCTTAATAGCCATATTTTTTTCTTTCCTGTTTTCCCTTATCCTCCATGATCACACACCCATTTTCAGGATCGGCAGGGAGCTTCAGCATTTCGCGAACAGATCGCTTGATTTTTGTTTGCTCCTCTTGTTTCTACGCAAAGACAAGGCTCTCATCAGATCCTTTAGGAACACCAAAAACATGCGCCACCACATTTAGCGTGATAGGTAGAGACGTTGTTCCAATCTTGATCTCAACACCGTCAGATGATTGGTGAGTATCGTTCATCAGAAACCTTAATCTCTCTCTGATTTGAAATGCATCTAAGGACATATAGAGCAGCTGCTCAAAGCCTAGTTGTATAATCTCCGTGCGCGCATCTGATGATAGTATCTGAACAGCTAAAATGATGCTGCCCGGACTGGTCCGCGTCATAACCTTTCCTTCCATCTTGTTTCTTGCAGCAAGCTCCTCTTTAGTAGAAGCAACAACAGTAGCAGTAGCCTCGTTCGACTCATACTCCTCTCTGGCTCCCTCCCTCTCAGAAGGGCCCATTGATTCCTCCTCCTCTCTGGATCCCTCACTCTCAAAAGGGCCCATTGATTCCCTGTCCAATCCAAGATAAATGTCAAGACAGAAAGCAATAAGGATGAACTCGTGCATAAGATAAATGCAAGGGTAGCATGCGCCACCACATTTAGCGTGACCCTTGCATTTATCTTATGCACGAGTTCATCCTTATTGCTTTCTATCTTGACATTTATCCTAGATTGGACAGGGAATCAATGGGCCCTTTTGAGAGTGAGGGATCCGGAGAGAAGGAGGAATCAATGGGCCCTTCTGAGAGGGAGGGAGCTAGAGAGGAGGAGGAATCAATGGGCCCTTCTAAGAGGGATGGAGCCGGAGAGGAGTATGAGTCGGACGAGGCTGCTGCTACTGTTGTTGCTTCTACTAAAGAGGAGCTTGCTGCAAGAAACAAGATGGAAGGAAAGGTTATGACGCAGACCAGTCCGGGCAGCATCATTTTAGCTGTTTAGATACTATCATCAGATGCGCGCACGGAGATTATACAACTGGGCTTTGAGCAGCTGCTCTATATGTCCTTAGATGCATTTCAAATCAAAGAGATTAAGGTTTCTGATGAATGATACTCACCAATCATCTGACAGTGTTGAGATCAAGATTGGAACAACGTCTCTACCTGTCATGCTAAATGTGGTGGCGCATGTTTTTAGTGTTCCTGAAGGATCTGATGAGAGCATTGTCTTTGCGCAGAAACAAGAGGAGCAAACAAAAATCAAGCGATCTGTTCGCGAAATGCTGAAGCTCCCTGCCGATCCTAAAAATGGGTGTGTGATCATGGAGGATAAGGGAAAATAGGAAAGAAAAAATATGGCTATTAAGGGTCGTATCAAGGTTGACTATTTATATGATGTGATGAGAGAAGCCAAAGAGGCCAAAGATGTTAAGTTGGAAGTTAAATGCTTCTTCTTCATCACATTCCATACGCTGCTGATACCAGCCACAGACGGTTATCTCACTGTACACCAGATGCAAGCAGGTATGGACCTTGAAAGGATAGGAAGAGTTAATTGGCGAAAGGTAGTTCTCGAGCAATTGAGAGAAGGTGTTAAATCTTGGTTGGAACGCAGAGCACCCAACATCAGTGGTCCCGTGACTGTGCTTCTTGTAAGTATCAATAAAACCATTATTTTTCATGAATAGTAAATTTATCTAACGGTAAACATATGCCTACAGTTATATTACTTGGACAACCTAAAGTCAGATAAATTCAAAAGTGACGCCTCTGTGACTCCACAAATTTGTTACAACGACAAATCTATGCTGGCCAAATTGGTGGAGGAAACTAAGCAAGATGATTGCAAGAGGTTTGACAGGCTCAAGGTAAGAATCTGATTTTGAAGCATTATGCCATTGTTCCTGTAATGTTACAGTCAAACACACTTATATCCATGCCCCTTTTCAGTTTCGCTCAAGCGAAGAGACCTGTTATTCAAGAAACTATAATGAATGTGATAAGGTGAAGGTGCAGAAAGTGGCTGGAGAGCAGAATAAAAACGTCAAGCGTAATGTAAGAATATTGGTTCTAAAATCAACATGTCATTGTTCCTATATAATACATACACTTGAATACACTATCCTTGCTCCTTTTCAGAAGAATAAGCACACTCGCCTTGGCAAAAATGAAGGCGGAGAAAGGGATAAAGAAGAAAAGGGCACGCATGTCAACCCTGCGGTAAGAAGAAAGGAAGTTGTGACAAGAAGAAAGGAAGTTGTGAAAAGAGATGGTGGGAAAGCTGAGAAAAACGGTGGTGGGAAGAACGACATGGTTCTTTGCATTCCTACATTAGAGGATTTGGTTAAATCTTCTTTGAAGGACATGCCTCGTTATCTTCACAACGACGCTATCAAAACTATAAAGCTAAATCATTCGTCGACTGTAGAGATGTATGACAAGATCTTGGAGACTCAGTCACAGATGTCCTCCCTATTGCAAGGCTTGTTAGACAGGTTAGTGCACAACAAAGGTGATCTCTCTTGATAATCATTTACTATAGGAAAAAGTTCAACTTTAGTCCATCAACTCTTGAGTTGGTTTAAATTAGTGCCTCATCTCCAATACTAGTTATATTTGGTCCTTAAAGTTCCAAAACCGTTCAGTTTAGATCCCTTATCCTGTTATATTCCTTATACCAGTTATACTAGTTATATCTGGTCCTGTTTAGGCTCCTCTTTGATTCCTGTTGCCCGCCCCACGAGCACTCTTCCATCTGCTCCTAGCACCCCTGCACCTCTGTCGTCCATGTGCCTACAAGGGAGGAGGCAATCAATGGGCTGGGCGGTGTTGGGGCACAACTGAGTTCACAGGGATTAGCACCATCATGGGAGCATGATGCCCAGCGGCTAGAGCTTGCAGCCACAAATCAGGCGGTCACAGCTCAAGCTCTCGCTCTCTCCAGTGCCATGTCTTGATTAGTTTCTTTGTTTTTCTTTTTCTTTGGCTTGCCTGAAGACTGCACAAACACAATACACAAATAGGAGCATAAATGGATAAGGACCACCTAGAGCTTGCCATATCGGCGAACTGATTGGAGAGAAAGAGTAAAGTTCCAAAACCATTCAGTTTAGGTCCCTTATCCTGTTATATTCATTATACCAGTTATACTAGTTATATCTGGTCCTGTTTAGGCTCCTCTCTGATTCCTGTTGCCCACCCCACGAGCACACTTCCATCTGCTCCTGGCGCCCCTGCACCTCTGTCGTCCATGTGCCTGCAAGGCTCTCCAGTGCCATGTCTTGATTAGTTTCTTTGTTTTTCTTTTTTGTTTGGTTGCCTGAAGACTGCACAAACATAGTTCACAAATAGGAGCATAAATGGATAAGGACCTCCTAGAGCTTGCCATATCGGCGGACTGATTGAAGAGAAAGAGTATGCCGGCCGGGTCTGGGTTGGCAAGAATGAAGTGCCGGGCAGCAGTGAGAATGGGTAGATCTGACTAAGCATGCCCTGAGGGATAACCTGAAAGGATAGCCAGCACTGTGGTTATCCTTTTTGTTTTTATCCTTTAATATAACACAATTTTCCTAATACATGCTTCATTTTTCAGATATAAAGATTTGGATGAATTCTACTCAGAAAACTTTTTATCAAAAGCCGATTGGGAACAGGAGTGTGGCTGAACCGCCTAATCTAATGCCTCACAGAAGTGCTCGTCTTCCATTAGACACTAAGCACCCAAGGGAGAACACTAAATTACTCGGTTCCGTCGGGCACACCCCAGGAGAGAACCCGAAAATCCACATTTTCCCTCAGGATCACAAATGAGAGAATAAAGCTTACATCATTCTTAACCAGTTATTACATCACTTTACATGTACATCAGAGTATAACATTTATTATTATAATAGCGGAATGTAATCATATTATCAGAGTTATAAACAATTTAATTAAATAGCGAAATATAAGCATGTGATCAGAGTTACAGCGGAAATAAATATCTATTAACGACATGATGAAGTATTGATATATAAACTACGACAACAGATTATTAAACTTTCATTTATAAAAGTATTTGGTGGGAGTTATAAATAACAACTACGATCGTAGCGTAAAGGAATCCTCGTTGAGCCCACCAGGAGGAGTCCACACACAAGGGTCAGCTCTAGCATCCGCCTATCACCTGCAATAGGGGGAATAAAACCCTGAGTACTCAATTGTACTCAGCAAGACTTACCCGACAGGAGAGAAGAAAAAACTCCAATGATATGCAAGGCTATCTGGTTTGTGGGTTGCATTTGCAGAAAGCATTACTAAGCGTGCGTCCTTATATTTGATTTTTAATAATAGCCGCATTGATTCATTAACTAACCATTCTATGTAAGCACCCGTGCTACTTTCAAGCAAGTGGTAAGCAATCAGATTTCCTTTTCTATCTTCCATCTTTCATCTTTAGTTCTTACTACGATGATAACCGCAGACAAGCCGTACCGGATCGCCCGGCGATTCGCGAATCAATGCCCCCAGCTGGGTACCCCAAAAACACACGCCCCGCTTGTACCCCCGGCACAAGCAGTGTCCCGGGTGTCCAGGTCCCCGTCCAAACTGGGACTCGAAGCCCCCACCCCTGAGTCCCGGACTCAGTGCGGTGCAAGGACCTCCTCCACCAAAAACAAACCCTGACAGTCGGCCCAGAAAGAGCCAGATCCGCGACAAGAGAGCAACAAGTCTTTCAAGCGCCCATACACAAGTATGTGCTCAGGATAATAAGTCTGTGACCTGCCTAGAGTCATATGCAACGATCGGTCCTTAACCGACCAGACAGGGAAAAACAGTGTAACCAAGCTATGCCCCATGTCCATGGCGACACAACTCCTTACACTCACCAATACCCAAACCATATCCCTGCCCGGTCACCATTTTCCTTTCCACCATTTTCATATTTTCCAAGTGATAGTAATCCAATAATATATTTCCTATCTCTCGCGAGTGACAGGCAATCACTCGACTTCTACCGGAGTCCTGTAGCATAGCATTCTACACGATCCTGTCATACTAGTAAGACTCATAGGAATAAAGATGTATATGCAAGTGGGTTTCATTCAACTCCTTATAACTTAATGCACAAATATAATTTAAACTGCAGAAAGTAGGGGTTATGCACCGGGGATTGCCTGGGTAAGATATATTTAAAAGTTAGTATCTGCATCCTCAGATCATCCACATCATCTGGATAGAAAGTCCATTGCATCACCTTCGGATTTCCAATCATCCTTCAATCGGCCCATCGATCCATCATCGTACCTATATGATATGCATGCGATAAAATGCAAAGATGTAATTAATCAACTGCAATCGTGACTCATAAAATATGTCATACGCCTCTCGAGTTAACGGCTACTTCTAACGATGACCGTAAGTAGGCTACATATCCAGGTTGTCAAATAAGACGTTATTTCCCAATAATTATTTTAGTTATACAAATCAACGTTGTTTCTTTATTCATTCTATCTGATTTACTATATTTCAAATATGACATCATTGTCTATCTAGCAACTAATTATTCTGAAGCTACAAAAATTATAGTGAGTACCTATTATAGCTAGGAGCCTATTTTACAAATTTCAGATTCAACAATATTACCAATTTATTATGAAAATCCCTACAAGTTTATATTTTACAATATTAATTTTGGCAAATTAATTATATAGCTCCTAAAAATGTTATCCAACTAGGTGAACAAATTATACTAGCAGGTAGATCATGATTTTTGCAGCCTAACAAAATTAGTTTCACAATTTTTGGACAGCTACATAAATTTATATTGATTTTATAAATTTATTCCCGAAACCAATTTAGCACCCGCTTTCGCAACTAGAGGGCCAGCAGTCCTAAAACCGGCCCAGCGGCCAGAGCAGCCCAGGCGGGGCAGGGCACGTGCGGCCCAGGCGCTGGCAGGGACTGGCCAGCCCACCGGGCGATCGGCACCAGGCAGGGTGCGGTGGAAACAGCCCAGCGCACGCGGCCTAGCCGGATGGCCAACAGCACACCAGCCCAGCGAAAAGCAGGCCGCTGCCCAGCGAACTGGCCCACGTGGAAGCAGCTGCACGTGGCCCAGCGCGGCGACATACGCCGGCACAGCGTGGCGCGGTGGCCCAGGCGGGGTGGCAACGTCAATTTTGCGACAAGGCCCCCGATCTTCTAACAAATTAACCCACGGTACAAAGTTACTATTTGTAAGAGTCACGTATTTCGCAATCCGAACCCTGTATTAATTCGGTTCTTGGATTCTCACCCTTCTCTGCATCCACCAAAGCAGAGTAGATGGGAAACACCGGCCGGCGGTGATCTGGCGCTGTGACGGAGGTGCTTCGGTGGGAATGGCCACGCAGCGGTACAGCGCTCTCGCGCGGTGGCCGGTGACAACCGAAGGCGCAGCAACGCCGGATGTGGAGCGATGCGGGACCACGCCGCCCGGGCGCACGGCATGGAAGGGGCGCTGCAGCGTGCGGCGATGGAGGTGAAACGACATCCGGGGACTGCGGCAGGGCGGCTCTGGTGACGGGAGGTGAACGACGGTGGTCGAGATGGCGTCAAGGTGCAGCCATGGGGCTTGCGCGCGTGCTCGCGAGAGCCGACAACGGACGGCAGCGAGGCGGGGTGCTGCACGCGGAGGAGAGGAAAGGAGAGGCGCCGGTGCACGTGGTCAGGGCAGCGGCGCGGCACTAGCGTGCGACACCGAGGAGCACCGGCGTGTGGAGGAGGAGGGCATGGGACCACGCGGCTCGACGCGCACGCAAGGAGAAAGGAGAACAACGGTGGACGAGCAGGGAGCAGCGTGCCGAGGGCGCCACGGCGGTTGCGCTGCGGAGCAGGGCAGCGCGGGGGCCGAGAGCTCGGGCGCACACGGCGGCGTGGAGCACTATAGCGGGACCCGGCAGGAGCAGCGCCATGGCCAATCTCCGGCGCGTACCCAGGGGCAGCAGCCAGGCGAGTGCGGTGAGAACCAGTGGGGGTCACAGACCTTCAAGCGGCGGCCATGGCAGGCGTTGCTGGACCAGCGCAGAAGAGGCGCGTGGAGCAGCGAAGCAGAGCTACGGTCACGAGCGTGGCCAAAGAGCAGCGGCCCAGCGTGGCTCCCCGGCTCCAGCGGATGCTCACGCTTGTGGTAGCGGCTATGGAAGCGGATACAGCGGCTACCGGCGTACTGGAACTGAGACACCTCCACGGCTGCAGAAAAAGAAAGGGAGGACGAACGGAGATAAGAAAGGACGAGGCAGGGCCATAGCTGATGGCGTGGCGTTTGCGTGATGCGTTGTGAGACACGACACGGCCAGCAGCGAAAGAAGACGAAAGGAGGAAACAGTTGAAGTGCGGCCGAGCTTGACAGGCATACAGCGACGGCAGCAGCAGCAAGTTGACCTCGGCACATAAACAACAGACAGCGACGAGCAAGGACGATAAGACTGGCCACAGCGTTGCCGGTGCTAAAAAATCATCTCCGTACGCTAGCTCATATCGATGCTAGAAACCATAAATGGATACAGTGCGAGCATCGATGCTTTACTGTGTATGGGACCCAAGTGTTCAGAGTTGTCAGCGTGCTGCTCAGTGTGGGGAAGAGGAAGAGTGTGCTGGTTGAAACGAACGGCCGGTGCAAAAATATTTTTTAATCCTCTCAGCATAGAGGAACCAACATGACCCAAGGGGTAGAACTTTTTTTTATCTTCTCAGCATCAGTTCTCACAACGTTTCTACCCGATGCTTCAGCCTTCTCCCTCTTGTTTGAGCATCGGCAAAAAGCAACGTTGTCGTCAGTCTAAGAGCCAGAGCAAGCAAACAAAGTGAGGGTTCGGCCAACACCATCAACGCCAGGACAGCGCGGCGTGACACAAGTAATTCGGATGACTGATTTATTCAGGGTAAACAACACCGTCATACCGATGGGGCAGATGGGACGAGTGGCCTGCGACACTCACATTTTTATTTCTATTTCGTTTTAAGTTTTTAACCCGATTAACTTTCAATTTTTATTTTGTAACAAAAATTGTTTTCATGCTCCATCCAACAGAACAAGCCATTCACTATTATTACTTGCTAGAATTGCTAGCGGATATTTTAAACATAATTTAAAATTTTTAAAATCCGACAGAATTGTTTCGGTAAATTTTATTAGGCCTAAAACGCGGTGCTAAATGCGATAGTAACACCAGGGTGTTACAACCAACCCCCATTAAAAAGAATCTCGTCCCAAGATTCGTAGCTCGAACCAGAAAAGGGGAAACACGATTACATTTTGGAGATCAGGGATTACACGAAAGATTACACGACTTCGAATACTAAACCACACGAGGATCTGGGGATACATGGTTAAGAGCAACTTGGTACAACCGAGACCTACTCTAGAAGTTGAGATAGACGAGGACAATGGAGAAACAACAAGAAGATGATAATCCAAAACATGGCATAGCACCATATGGTCCAGAAATAGGACTCCCAGAACTCAAACATCGTGAACCCTCAGACCAACTAACCAAAGAGAACTTGAACTTCTTCGATGAACCAGATCCTTCCTTCTTCTTAGATCACACTCTCACCTCAGACTGCCGAACCTAGCTTCACAACGATAACTGGAGTTCGTAGCTCTGCTGTGAATGCGAGAGGAATGGGGATGAAGAAGAAGAGCAAGGACCAAGGGTATTTATAGAGGCGAACGAAGGGGAGACGCCACACCCAGGAAGTGGATGCGGCGGGGATGGGATACACAAACGGCACATGCTGTGGAGATAAGGTCGGACAGGGTGCGCTTCCTGTGCGAGCAGCAGAGAGAGGATAAAGAGAGGAGAGGAGAGGAGAGGAGAGGGGGTCCGCTCGACGAGGCAGACGTGCGAGCGGTCGTGTCCACAAAAGAAGAAAGAAAGGAGAGGGAAGGGGGGGGGCCCGGTACGAGGGACGAGGCGTGAGAGTCGAGAGCCGACCGGATGCGGGGAAAAGGAGAAACGCACAGTGCACAAGGACGATGCGCACGACACGATACTGTGGCCACGCGAAAACGGAACGATAATGGACCCGACACCGACGGCGTTCGCAGGGCACACGGCGAAATGACCCAACATGCGTAGTGGTCAACTAAGCACAGGGCTTTGGACAAGACGTCCACTCAGACTTTTACGACTATCCACGGCTAACCTTCCATTACTACTCTTCTTTTGCTTTCCTTCCTTGACCACATCCGTCTTTTCTGTAAACCCAGATCATGTCATACTTTCTTTCTCCAAACCATCTCTTGTTTACCATGAGAGAACACTTCTGCATCACCACGTTGTGGATTTCCCGTTTGAACACCTGAACATTTCCAAGGAGAAAATTTTTAAAACAAAATGGTACGGCGGTGTAACTCGGCAAAGGTACTTGGTCAACAACCTCGATACCAGCGCGTGCCGAGCAGCATCACCATGTGGCAGCTGTTCCACAGGGAGCCCTTGGTTTTGTTGCGACACCGTAAGCTATTAACCAGGCAACTACTATCAACTTACACGCCATGAAGGCAGTGGGGTCATAGACCACATAGTAAGGGGGTATCGCAAGGGAAAAATTCAACAACAAAGGTTTCCCTCCACAACAAGGGACAAGGAATTCAAATCCAACGACAAATTTGTTTTAAAAAGATTCAAGTGTTCTGCTGGGACACCCACAGTTAGCCGAGACAGTGTCCTATATTATCCAATCATGGCCTAATCCGCTGGCATCTGAATGTCAACTTCTCTTGTAACCCGCTTAATATCACCCATGAAACTCTTAAGCACACCTAACGAACTTAAGGTAGATGAACGCAATAAACACAGCGAATAAATAAATTGCATGTTCCAATGGTCTTATACGGGTACAACGTACAAGCATTCAGGCTCACATTCACGGCATAGCATTCACCTACGGTCGGACGATCTCAACAACTACGGATGACGAACAATAGGCAAGGGTACAATACCGGGGGACAGCAACGAAAAACACTACTACTATGGGTACAGCATCCTAAGGCAACTGGTCTACATCCTCATGGGGCAACGGCTGAGCAAGAGGAATTAAGGGTTCTTCTTCGGACACTTCCGAGGGTGGAGGTGCGGGCGGTGCTGCAACACTTGTTCTTCTTCTTTCTAGCTGGTGGATAGGGATCCCTTCCAAGATCGGGGCATCCTGCCTTTCAGCAGCCAGCATCCTCCGCTCGGCCCTGGTGACAAGATAGGCCACCCGTAGTTGATGAACATGCCAGTCTTTGGCCTCCTTTAGAGCTTCCTCCATGGCAGCCTCTCGGCTCTCAGCAGCTGCAGCACTGGCATGCGCTTCGGCGAGCTACACCTAAAGCATCCGGTTGAAGATCTCGGCTTCCTCGGTGTGCCGAAGGCACGCCCTTAGCTCCAAGGCTTGATGGTCATACTACTCATCCAGAGCGAGCAGGTACATGGTCAAGTGCACCATGGTGGGACTATCCTCTTGCACATCTCGTCCTTGCAAAGCCTCCATGCGGGCCTCCATGCCCGCCGATTCTTGTCCAAAGGAGGAAAGAACCGCATGTGGGTATGGGCAATGGGCTCCTCATAGATCTGGCAGAGGTACCACAAGGCTTTGCGGGCCACAACCTGGTAGGTGTCGACGAAGCGAAACCCGGTCGCGGTCACACTCCAGGCTTCAGTGAGGTCGGGAAACTCTTCACTTTTCCCAATGTAGACGGTAACCTCACACCGCTCGATGCCATGTTCCTTATACTCCCGGCCCTCATACTCGGGGCAATCATTGACTCCGAGCTTTTGTAGGGTGGCATGCAGGATTTTGGGAAAACCCTCAACGTTCAGGCAGTAGGTACTAACCCAGGCTCCTGCCATCTTTGGCGGTGGTTGCAAGGAAGGCTGAGAGAAAAGCTGGCTCAAAGGAAAAGCTAAGCGAGCTAAAGTGCGCCGAGTGGTGGTACCAATGGCTAAGCCAGGCTCTACTTATAAAGGCAGAGCGTTCGGTGATCTTGGCGTGGTTCACCAGGGTTCCCGCGCGAGATCACTACGGCGGATCGACCAAATTCCGCGAGTTTGAGGCGAGCGACGTGCGATGCCATTACTGACTAGTACGACTGCAGGGCAAGGGTCTGACAAGAGCGCAGAAAAGGGGTGCGGAGAGACATGGGTCGCGACCAGCGTGAACCACGGGCGAACGCGAGACACGAAGCCATAGTGCAGACCTAACTCGGGAACAGGAACAAGTCATTCGTGCATAATACGACACGCGTGACATCTATGGATAGCGTATCTGCAAGCAATACGGCACTATAATGCACAAAAAGGATAGGCATGAATGCACATCCTATACGTCCTTTCATTGTTGCCAATATATAGGGCAACCGTTCTCAAATATTTGGCACGTCGTTCTCTCCCTGTAACTAGTCGATACTATCAAACTATGCTCGAGTCAGTGTACCTGCAGAAACTTGATTAACCCTATCTAAGTCAGCTGAGTGTCATCTATCCTGGATACATAACCATAGTAATAGGGCTACTTATATAACTTCGCATACAAACGTCCTAACTTTTTGAAAAGAGTTTGTTGTCAAATTTTAGTTTACAAAAGGTTTTCGAAGCTGTATTTTCTCATTTGCACTCTGATACCACCTATGGTAGAACCTCCTAATCTAATGCCTCATAGAACTACAGAAGTGCCCGTCTTCCATTAGACACTAAGCACCCAAGGGAGAACACTAAATTACTCGGTTCCGTTGGGCACACCCCAGGGGAGAACCCGAAAATCCACATTTTTCCCTCAGGATCACAAATGAGAGAATAAAGCTTACATCATTCTTAACCAGTTCTTACATCACTTTAAATGTACATCAGAGTATAACATTTATTATTATAATAGCGGAATGTAATCATATTATCAGAGTTATAAACAATTTAATTAAACAGCAGAATATAAGCATGTGATCAGAGTTACAGCGGAAATAAACATCTATTAATGACATGATGAAGTATTGATATATAAACTACGACAACAGATTATTAAACTTTCATTTATAAAAGTATTTGGTGGGAGTTATAAATAACAACTACGATCGCAGCGTAAAGGAATCCTCGCTGAGCCCACCAGGAGGAGTCCACACACAAGGGTCAGCTCTAGCATCCACCTATCACCTGCAACAGGGGGAATAAAACCGTGAGTACTCAATTGTACTCAGCAAGACTTACTCGACAGGAGAAAAGAAAAGACTCCAAGGATATGCAAGGCTATCTGGTTTGTGGGTTGCATTTGCAGAAAGCATTACTAAGCGTGTGTCCTTATATTTGATTTTTAATAATAGCCGCATTGATTCATTAACTAACCTTTCTATGTAAGCACCTGTGCTACTTTCAAGCAAGTGGTAAGCAATCAGATTTTCTTTTCCATCTTCCATCTTTCATCTTTAGTTCTTACTACGATGCTAAACCGCAGACAAGCCGTACCGGATCGCCCGGCGATTCGCGAATCAATGCCCCCAGCTGGGTACCCCAAAAACACACGCCCCGCTTGTACCCCAGGCACAAGCAGGACCAACCCATCACTCTCCTGTCCCGGGTGTCCAGGTCTCCGTCCAAACTGGGACTCCAAGCCCCCGCCCCTGAGTCCCGGACTCGGTGCGGCGCAAGGACCTCCTCCACAAAAAACAAACCCTGACAGTCGGTCTGGAAAGAGTTGGATCCGCGACAAGAGAGCAATAAGTCTTCTAAACGCCCATACATAAGTATGTGGTCGGGATAATAAGTCTGTAACCTGCCTAGAGTCATATGCAACGATCGGTCCTTAACCGACCAGACAGGGAAAACAGTGTAACCATGCTATGCCCCGTGTCCACGGCGACACAACTCCTTTACACTCACCAATACCCAAACCATATCCCTACCCGGTCACCATTTTTCTTTCCACCATTTTCATATTTTCCAAGTGATAGTAATCCAATAATATATTTCCTATCTCTCGCGAGTGACAGGCAATCACTCGACTTCTACCGGAGTCATGTAGCATAGCATTCTATACGATCCTGTCATACTAGTAAGACTCATAGGAATAAAGATGTATATGCAAGTGGGTTTCATTCAACTCCTTATAACTTAATGCACAAATATAATTTAAACTGCAGAAAGTAGGGGTTATGCACCGGGGCTTGCCTGGGTAAGATATATTTAAAAGTTATTAGTATCTGCATATTCAGATCATCCACATCATCTGGATAGAAAGTCCATTGCAACACCTTCGGATTTTCAATCATCCTTCAATCGGCCCATCGATCCATCATCGTACCTATATGATATGCATGCGATGCAATGCAAAGATGTAATTAATCAACTGCAATCGTGACTCGTAAAATATGTCGTACGCCTCTCGAGTTAACGGCTAGTTCTAACGATGACCGTAAGTAGGGTACATATCCAGGTTGTCAAATAAGACGTTATTTCTCAACAATAATTTTAGTTATACAAACGAGCGTTGTTTCTTTATTCATTCTATCTGATTTACTATATTCGAAATATGACATCATTGTCTATCTAGCAACTAATTATTCTAAAGCTACAAAAATTATAGTGAGTACCTATTATAGCTAGGAGCCTACTGTACAAATTTCAGATTCAACAATATTACCAATTTATCATGAAAATCCCTACAAGTTTATATTTTATAATATTAATTACCTCAAATTAATTATATAGCTCCTAAAAATGTTATCCAACTAGGTGAACAAATTATACTAGCAGGTAGATCATGATTTTTAGAGCCTAACAAAATTAGTTTCACAATTTTGGACAGCTACATAAATTTATATTGATTTTATAAATTTATTCCCGAAACCAATTTAGCACCCGCTTTCGCAACTAAAGGGCCAGCAGTCCTAAAACCGGCCCAGCGGCCAGAGCAGCCTAGGCGGGACAGGGCGCGCGCGGCCTAGGCGCTGGCAGGGACAAGCCAGCCCACCGGGCGATCGGCACCAGGCAGGGTGCGGTGGAAACGGCCCAGCGCACGCGGCCCAGCCAGATGGCCAACAGCACACCGGCCCAGCGAAAAGCAGGCCGCTGCCCAGCGAACCGGCCCACGCGGAAGCAGCTGTGCGTGGCCCAGCGCGGCGACATACGCCGGCCCAGCGTGGCGCAGCGGCCCAGGCGGGGTGGCAACGTCAATTTTGCGACAAGGCCCCCGATCTTCTAACAAATTAACCCGTGGTACAAAGTTACTATTTGTAAGAGTCACGTATTTCGCAATCCGAACCCTGTATTAATTCGGTTCTTGGATTCACACCCTTCTCTGCATCCACCAAAGCAGAGCAGACAGGAAACACCGGCCGGCGGCGATCTGGCGCTGCGACAGAGGTGCTTCGGCGGGAATGGCCACGCGGCGGTACAGCGCTCTCGCGCGGTGGCCGGTGACGACCGAAGGCGCAGCAACGCCGGACGTGGAGCGATGCGGGACCACGCCGCCCGGGCGCACAGCGCGGAAGGGGCGCTGCAGCATGCGGCGATGGAGGTGAAACGACATCCGAGGACTGCGGCAGGGTGGCTCCGGTGACGGGAGGCGAACGGCGGTGGTCGGGACGGCGTCAAGGTGCAGCCATGGGGCTCGCGCGCGTGCTCGCGAGAGCCGACAACGGACGGCAGCGAGGCGGGGTGCTGCACGCGGAGGAGAGGAAAGGAGAGGCGCCGGTGCACGTGGTCAGGGCAGCGGCGCGGCACTGGCGTGCGACACCGAGGAGCAGCGGCGTGTGGAGGAGGGCACGGGACCACGCGGCTTGACGCGCACGCAAGGAGAAAGGAGAACGACGGTGGACGAGCAGGGAGCAGCGTGCCGAGGGCGCCACGACGGTTGCGCTGCGGAGCGGGGCAGCGCGGGGGCCGAGAGCTCGGGCGCACATGGCGGCGCGGAGCACACAGCGGGACCCGACAGGAGTAGCACCATGGCCAATCTCCGGCGCGTACCCAGGGGCAGCAGCCAGGCGAGTGCGGTGAGAACCAGTGGGGGTCACAGGCCTTCAAGCGGCGGCCATGGCGTGCGTTCCTGGACCAGCGCGGAAGAGGCGCGTGGAGCAGCGAAACAGAGCTGCGGGCACGAGCGCGGCCAAAGAGCAGCGGCCCAGCGTGGCTCCCCGGCTCCGGCGGATGCTCACGCTTGCGGTAGCGGCTGTGGAAGCGGATACAGCGGCTATCGGCGTACTGGAACTGAGACGCCTCCACGGCTGCAGAAAAAGAAAGGGAGGACGGACAAAGACAAGAAAGGACGAGGCAGGGCCGTAGCTGATGGCGTGGCGTTTGCGCGATGCGTTGTGAGACACGACACGGCCAGCAGCGAAAGACGAAAGGAGGAAACAGTTGAAGTTCGGCCGAGCTTGACAGGCATACAGCGACGGCAGCAGCAGCAAGTTGATCTCGGCACATAAAGAACAGACAGCGACAAGCAAGGACGATAAGACTGGCCACAGCGTTGCCGGTGCTGAAAAATCATCTCCGTACGTCAGCTCATATCGATGCTAGAAACCACAAATGGATACAGTGCGAGCATCGATGCTTTACTGTATATGGAACCCAAATGTTCAGAGTTGTCAGAGTGCTGCTCGGTGTGGGAAAGATGAAGAGTGTGCTGGTGCCTGTTTAGGTGCACTTCATTTTGCAAAATTTTTCAAGATTCTTCGTCACATCGAATCTTTGGACGTATGCATGAAGCATTAAATATAAATAAAAAATAAAACTAATTACACAGTTTAGATGAAATTCACGAGACGAATCTTTTAAGCCTAATTAGACTATGATTGGACACTAATTATCAAATAACAACGAAAGTGCTACAGTGCAATTTCGCCAAAATTTTTGCAAACTAAAGGCCCTGGTTGAAACAAACGGCCGGTGCAAAAATATTTTTTTAATCCTCTCAGCATCGAGGAACCAACATGACCCGGGGGGTAGAACTTTTTTTTTATCTTCTCAGCATCAGTTCTCACAACGTTTCTACCCGATGCTTCAGCCTTCTCCCTCTTGTTTGAGCATCGGCAAAAAGCAACGTTATCGGCAGTCTAAGAGCCGGAGCAAGCAAACAAAGTGAGGGTTCGGCCAACACCATCAACGCCGGGACAGCGCGGCGTGACACGAGTAATTCGGGTGACTGATTTATTCAGAGCAAACAACACCGTCGTACCGATGGGGCAGATGGGACGAGTGGCCAGCGACACTCACATTTTTATTTCTATTTCGTTTTAAGTTTTTAACCCGATTAACTTCTAATTTTTATTTCGTAACAAAAATTGTTTTCATGCTCCATCCAACAGAACAAGCCATTCACTATTATTACTTGCTAGAATCGCTAGCGGATATTTTAAACATAATTTAAAATTTTTAAAATCCGACAGAATTGTTTCGGTAAATTTTATTAGGCCTAAAACGCGGTGCTAAATGCGATGTAACATCCCGGCCCAGGGCTTAACAGGATTAATAGGATACTCGTACCAACAAGTTGCAACTTCTTTTCCGGAAGCCCATCTCTAAAGAACTCTGAGGTTGGTCTGTGAGGGCAGTCTATGTCCTAGAAAAGCTGCCAGGTGTCTTCTCTGCCATTTGATTTCCTTCACCACTAGCACTAGCCCCGCCAGCTACTTCCGTTCATGTTCAAAAAAAATAGAAAAGAAAAGACCTTGGAAAAACCAACGAAACGAAGAAGTTTAGGATTGTCTTTTTCATCCGGTCCCTTCACAAAGATAGCCCCTTCTTGCTATTATCCAGACCCATCAAGTCATTCAAAAGCAAAGAAATCAAGATTCATAAGCAAAGCGAAGGCCAAGCCTGATCTCCCTTTCCCTTGATATGGTGGACTCCTAAAATAGGCTTTCTTTGTTCGTATGATTTTTCAGAATACTATAATAAGCCACTCCTGAAAATGGGCTGTTCGGCCGCAGCCATAACTGATGATTGGTGATTCCTGCCAATCATTAATCTCTCCATTTCCTCGTATATCGCTCTTTGAAATTCCACTACCCTTTCATCGGTCGGGTCCGTCCTATATAAAAGACTTTGGATTTTTTCTCCGTTCACTTACAATAAATAATATATTTTTTGGTCGATCTGAAAACCTTATTCAGAGTTCGCTTCATTCGGAAGTAAGTCAACTTCTTCACTGGGATGCCAAAGGACAGGAGACATTCATTCACAAGTAGGGTTTCGGACAATTAATTCATTCAATCCTTAACTTCAATGCGGAAAGCACATCCTCTCTTCTAGAACCAAAGAACTTGCTTTGCTATAGGACTCTCAACCCTCTTCTACAGCGCTTCCCTCTCCGACGAAGAGCCCAGCCAACATCAAGATTCGTTGAAACGTACCTTTATGCAAACCTCTGAGCGACCATTGCCCCCTGGTTGGTTCGGAGAAAAAAGCATCAAATGGACCTTCAGGGCAAAGTGAATCCCGGAAAAAGTCCTCATCATCCTTTAATTGGAAAGTAACCACTTCTAAGGGTAAGGAACCTACCCCGGAGGAGCTTGAGACTCTTGATGAGTTTTGGGAGAATTTCTTCTCTGTTTACAATACTAAAGAAAGTCAAATTCTGGAGATAAAAACAAAAGAACATAGTTATGCTGTTTTCCAGCTTCTATGGTTATATAAGGACAAAATCAAAAAGAACCCACAGGGTAAGGAAGAGTTACTTCGCGTGCTGGAGATACAGATTGAACGCTCTACACACGAAATTCCACTCTCCTCTGCTTCACCTCCCGGGAAGGTATGGAAATCCCAAAAAGCAATGGAGTGACCGGCCTCATAGAGACGGGACGTTACAAGGAGCGTTTCGGCAGAAAGGTTGCAGTGTCTCTACATAACATTCCCATTTCCGAATATCATTTTGTACAAAGCATGAAATCAAAGGGATGGTTGAGTAACTTCGTCGTGGACATGCAATGCTGCATTTGGAGGGAGAAGGAAGAATGGCAAGACAAAATTATCCTCAGTCAAGCTGCTGTTGTAAGTATCAATTTGAGCACATGAAAAGTCTATCCATGTTTTATATTATCAACATTCACCATATCTTGTATTGTATCCAGAATCAATTGTTGTCTATAGGCAAAATCAGAGGCAAGGTGGAAAATGAGCTTGCTAACCTCGAGAACAAGATGCAGGTTTGTGCTTTTCTTTTATCCCATTTCGTTTCTTGCATTCAGCCATGAATTAAACAAAGTTTAATTTTTTCCAGATATTTGTCCCTGTCCTTGGCCGAGATACGAATGGTCTTGGTGTGCATTGGTCCTTGCTCGTGGTGGACATTGGTAAGGGAAAAAAGTATATACTGGATTCCCTTCCATCAAAGGACACTAGAAGTGAGATGCAATCTGTGGTAAGATTAAGAATCCTACGTATGAAATGTTATATATGAAATTCACAACATTATCAACAAAACTAGCTCCCATTGAAATAAAGGAACATGATTTCAATAAGGTGACACAAACTGTACTATAAAGTCATGACTACTTCAATCATGCTCTAGTGTTTTTCAAAAAGCAATAGGGATTAATCTTCTAGTAATTTGATCGAACCTGCTCTTCTTTGAAGAATAAACATCATATCTGCAATGCCACAACCACCACTGCACCTCTGCAACTGCAGATTCAGAAAAATTTTGATCAGCATATTTCCAAAGTGACAAGTCATAGTAGGATTAATCATGTGAGGATTCAGATTCTAGGTTTACATGGCATCACACTTTCAGTCTAAAAATTAAATGAGTCCACCCTGCCATAGTTGAATGCCTGCTCTGTTGGTACACTCTTTTTAGATGATTCCAACTTAGTTGATTGTTTATCAAACTAACCACACTGTACTATTGTAGAAATACATCATGTGACCCTGCACCTTTATGATGTGCTTAACACCTTGGATGCAAAGGAAAATAGGTAAATCTTTCAATGTACAGTCCACGCCAAAAATATAAGAAAATTAAAATCAGAATGGTTAATATACTAATCTTTGACTTGCAGAGTTGGATTACATCTCAACCTTAACACAATGGAGTCAAACTGCAATTTGCCCTAGTTTGCACAAGTACATTATCTGAATCAGTATTCAGTAATCAAGCACTCACCTTTGACCCCTGTTTCTGCAGAGTTTCTGCCAGGCAGCCATATCAAAACCTGCTGCAATCTCCTTTGTGCAAGACCACAACAATTGCTGCACACAGTGGTGGAGGACAAATGGAAAGCAAGGTGTGGCACAGTAGAATCATCTGAGCTCCCTGCCTTGATTAATTGCATAACCATTGAGATATGACATGTGAACCAGCCAGGATAATGAAGAGCATGGCAGATTTGAGGTAGGGCGGCTGCCACACCTGGCCCTACCGAGAGCTCCGCCACTGGCTGCACACATGGTTCGCAAAAAATAAACAATCACTAAACATCCACTCTACGATCTGGTCCTGTGAACAAATTCGAACAGTGTATTAAGGAATATATGAACGAAATTAAAAAGATACTGTGAAACACACTCGAACAGATGCCTTAAGGAATATATGAACGAAATTAAAAGGTCAAGTCAACAGAAATGACACATAATGATTTATAGGGAGTGTGAAAACTTTCCAATATATATACACTGTCCGGACAGTTCTTGTATGGGAAATCAAATTTCCACCGGATCCTTACAGCTGCATGATAATCCTAAAATAAAATAAAATTAACTAAACCAGGATCTAATCCTCGCCACGATAAAACTACACACTACACGTCTACACTGTTGGTTTAGGTCGTCAACAACTACTGAACTCGAGTAAAAATAAAGAGTACTAACACACAAAAAATGACAAATGCTAGAACATTTTCAACAACTCACAATCGGAGGTTAGAGCACTAAAGTCTAGAAAACATAAGCAGGATTCATTTTCACTATATATAAGAGCATTGATCTTTTTAGCATGTATAAATATAAATCTGTTGCATGGGCCAACTTGTACAGATATACCTGTACCCAAACAGCTCTTCATCAAGAACTACTGTTGTTTGGCATGTAAACTGGTTGCAAAAGTCTTCGATACACTGCCCGGCTACTATTTCCTACAAATTGCAAGACCCTAATTTGTTAAGAACAGTAGTGAACTTCTGTAACAGGATAGCATATACAGAGTGATTGAACTTAGAACACAGCGTAGATCTATAGAAGAAGGGCCCTGAGTAGTAGTTGAGGACTTGAGGCTATCAGTATCCTCCGACGTCACCTGGGATTATGGAGAACCCATGTTGCTGTGATGCTGATATGCAGGATGTGGCAGCCGGTGAAGGGTTGTTGACAAGGTCCACGATGCCGCTGCTTCTGGTACGGCGCCGCCGCCAGCGTCTCGCCGCCGCCCCCAGGCACTCCTCCGGATCAGCGCTGGCAGGGTCTCGCCGTCGCCGCCGCCCTCGCCCCCAGGCACTCCTCCGGATCAGCGCTGGGCAGCTGGCGATTCTCCTCTGCTGGCACCGGCGCCTAGCAATCCAGATTAGAGATGCGATTTTTTTTAAGGGAGGATGCGATGCGGAGGAACTGACGGGATGTTTCATCCGTTGCTAGTCATGTGTAGCAGTGTATGTAGACGACTGACTAGAAGGTACGGTGTGAAAGAGAATGAACAAGGAAGATAATATTCATGCCAACTGTGAATATAAGTCCAATGCATGTGAGAGAGAGGATAATATTCGTGCGCATGACATGCTACTCCTCCAATTCTGAATTCTCATGATGAGTCGCCGCTTGGTGTATGATGATGAGTAGGTGTATCAGTGTGTCTAGCAAGCTGCTGTGTAGGTACTTTGACTACTTTCTGCTTGTAGTAGCCGGTACACAACACATGTGACTATATTTGCCCATATAGGGTGTGTTTGGTTGGATGGTCAACTGTTATCCATGTGCCAGGAAACTAGTTTTGGCCAGTTTGGTTGCCTAGTTGGGTCTGTTAGCCAGGCTAGCTGGAAACGGAGGGGTGGGCGTTTCCACGTAGCCTAGCTTGAGCCAACACTGGCCACACCTCCCGTCGCTCCTCACCCCCTCCACACTAGCACGTCGGCGCTCCTCTACCTCCTCCACACTCGTGCGCCGGCATTCCTCCACCTCCACCAAGCTCGTGCGTCGGCACTCCTCCACCTCCACGCTTGTATGTACTCCGCATGCGCTCCTCCACGGCGGGCTCGTGCCACGTGGCGGCGGCGGGCCTGCGTGGGGTGGCGGCGTACTCACGACCCCCTGCGCTCTCGCGCGTGTTGTAGCGTCGTCCTTCCTCCGCGTACCCGCTGAAGAAGAGAGCGAACGCGGCGGTGCCAAGGACCAGTGGCTCCGTCGAGGGGGAGGCGGAGGTGGAGCTAGCATGACGTCGAGGATGACACGGAGAACGACGTCATCATCCTGCGCAGCGACCAGGGCACCGGCACCTCATTGCTATCGGCGAGGAGGGGGAGGACAAAGGTGCAATGGCCATGCAATGGCAACAGTAGAGAGGTGCTCGCTACATTCAGACGGCGGAGGTGCACGTGACATGTTCGACAGAATGTCTCAATGAGGTAACCTTACCTGAATGGGGATGTGGTGACTGTATGCGAGCTAAGCAGGCAAACAGACACTTAGCTAAGACAAATAAACCAAACAGGAGTCCCTGGTATTAGGAGAGCCAGGCTTGTGTTAGGATGATGAGATACATACCGACAATGAGAACTAGGCTTGTATTTGGAGAGCCAGGCCAGATCTAAAACACGAACCAAACACACCCATATACTCAGGGATGCTACGTGCATGCAATCAGCACAGTGATACTGCATATTAGGAATGAAAACGGTCGGAAACGGTCGAAAACGGTATTACAATATAGAAAACGAAAGTGGTCGGTTCGGAATATTTCTACATTTTAGCAATTAAAGAGTACAAAAAATGGTTGTGAAACCAATTGAAAATGATAAATTTTTATGTTTGGCAAAATTCGGAAACGATATCATAATATAAAAAACGGTATCATAATATAGAAAACGAAAGCGATCGGTTCGGAATATTTCCGTACCGTTTTCATCCCTACTGCATATGCATGTATCATTAATTACTATGTACGTATACGCTCAATCCATGCATGCGGGCATATCCTCATGTGTGATGTGTGAATGACAATAATCCGTTGTTCCATGGAACATATATACTCTCTCTCTCTCTCTCTCTCTCTCTATATATATATATATATATATATATATATATATATATATATATATATATATATATATATATGTGTGTGTGTGTGATTAATTGCATGCATATATATGTAGTACTGTACGTCGCTTTGTACCTGGGTGGTAGGAGAGACCATTCAAACAAACAAAAGAAAACAACTAAAGCAGGCAACCAGTACAGTTAGGTATAGAACGGTTCCCTCCGTTGTTGAAAATGATAATATATGACTTCTAGCTAGGATAAACTAATGAATAGTATATTTTTAGACTAATATAATTAGCTAGTTTGTCCTCTAAATAAATGTTACATGTTTACAAAAACGCATCAGCTGATAGCTGAAGACGCTCCCATTTGGAAGTAGGATGATGAGATACATACTGACAACAGAAAAATGTATTCATGTGTAAACAAAATACTGAGTATACAAAAAATAAACAAGCTAGAGTCTTTTAGTTTTGCAGTCCTTGCCTACTAAACTTTCGTCACTCTCTGGCACCATATATAAACAACTTTCTAAAAGGTACTCATCTCAGATTCCCCAAAAAAAAAGGTACTCATCTCAAATAAACATGTCACGCTAGCCGTATGATGATTCGTAATTTTTTATCATTTGAGTATTAGCTTTATGATTCATTTGATCTTGCTAACATTTCTAGTATTAGCTTTGGCTTAAGTCAAACATTTCTATTTTTTATCATAATTTTTTTTAATTATATAAGTTAACAACACAAATTCGATCTGTTTCTTAAAAAAATATAAGTTAGCAAGATCTATCTTGGTTTCGAATGAAGAAATTCAGCTGCACTTTATGAGGAGTATAGTTGATGAAGGACGGTGGATGCATCATGCATGCATGGCCGGAAAGCTCAGCTGGTGGTTGCAGAAAAATTGAGTGCCCTTTTCAGTCTCCGCACAATCACATTCTTATTGATCGTGACGGACGGCTTTTATTTCCTTGAGTAGGTCCCACTGCTCTGACCTTCGGTCCGCATGCATGTCCATATATAGACCATGTCCACATCATATAAGTTGTGCTTGCTGTAGCAGCGTTGTGGCTACTGCTGTGTAGCAAGCCTTCTCAGTTTAATTTCATTGAGGAAAATACAGGAATAAGAAAAAAATCACTACTACCAAAAACATTTTTAGAGGTGGTCATTTTAATTTACGGAGATGGACAAACTATCCACCTCTAACCAAACGTTATTGTTAATTGCTATTTACATAGGAGGCCGAAACGCCCACCTCGCGCGCCTCCGTAAATCGATTAACGGAGGCCGGCGCCTTAAAATACCCATCTCGTTCCTAGAGAATATTTTTTATTTTTAACACTTTTTTTAAACTATTTTCAAACATGACACTGTTTTTTTTCAAAACTAACACTTTTGGCCGCACCTATTCGCATGGTGTGGCAAAATCATGTTGTCGCGCCATGCATGGGGGCGCGGTAGGAGCGGTGACGTGGCAGCGACCAGGGCCACTGAACGCTGACGTGGCCGGGGCTGCCGCGCCGTGGATCTGGGCACGGCACTGATGCGCCACGACGCATGGCGCGGCAAGGCCCATCACAGGCCTGCGGCAAGGCCTCTCTTCTTCCCTTTCTCTCCATTCCTTTCTCTGTCTCGTCAGCCGTCGCCCGACACCTCCGCCACCCGCTCGACTGCGCCGCTACGTTCCTGTCGCGCCCGCCCACGGCCTTGGGCCCTCCACCGCGCCTCCATCCCTCCCTCTCCTCCATTCCCCTGCTCAGGCGAGGCCGCACCCCCTTGGCGGCCGTCGCCCTCTCCCTTGGCTCGTCCATCGCCAGCCGCGCCTCCCTACCTGCGCCCACGACGCCTCCCTTGGAGATAGGCTGGGGGTCAGCCCCCTGGTCGCCCGCGATGCCTCCCCTGGTGATAGGTTGGGGGTCAGCCCCTTGGCCGTCCTCGCCGGCGGCCCTATCCGTCGTCGGGGCTGACCCCCAGGAGCTCTCCCCGTTGTTGCTAAGGTATTCCCCCCTCCAAGACCCTCATTTTAGTGATTAAATTTTGAATGAATTGATTATTGTTAGTGATTTGGTATAGTTAAGTAGTTAGGATTTAGGGTATGGTTAGGTAGTTAGCCTTTAGGTTTTTGTTAGTTAGGATATTGGGTTTAGAGTTTGGTTAGTAATTTAGGGTTTAGGTTCTTGTTAGTGAGGATTAGGGGTTTAGGGTTTAGGCTATTGTTAGTTAGGACTTTGGGTTTAGGGATTGGTTAGGTAGTTATGGTTTAGTTAGTTTGTAGTAGTAATAGTAGTTAGTATAGATACTAGTTTTCATGTGTTGGTACTTAGTAGTGCGTGATATGACGATTTCAACGACTTGATGAAGTTTCTTCAAATGCTTTTGTAGATGGATTGTTGTGTCCGAGTTTTTTACGGTGGAAGTGTTAGAAAAGAAGATGGTATGTTTGAGGATATGGAAGAAGAATTGGAATTGTTTGATGAACCTCCTAGCTTCGACAACCTTTGTATCCGTTTGAATGCAAAGTTTGGTGATGATTTCACAGTGAAGGGGAGGTTTGATAGTGGGAAGACTAGGGCACACTACGTGCTAATGCCCTTGCGCGACCATGCTCACTGGTCCTGCTATAATAGGGTAATCCAAGGTTCCAATGTGGCCTTGGTAGAGGTTGTTTTGGAGAATGGGTACATGATGCATGATCTCCAGGAGGGTCGTCCTTCGATGATGATACTTGTCGGGGACCAATACTATGGTACCCGAAGAGAAGGGGCCAATGGTCGCTATCCATTAATCCATCCAGGCAGTCAAAGGTGCGACTATAGCTCCAACCGACATCGAGGCCACGGGCTCTGCCTCGCCCGACCTTAGGCCGTGGGCTCTGCCTCGCTCGACCCCAAGGTCGTGCGATCCACCTCTTCCGACCTCTAGGGCGGGCTCTGTCTTGTCCAACACCGAGGCCACGGGCTCCGCCTCGCCCGACCTCTAAGGACGGGTTCTGCCTCGCCCGACCTCTAGGGATGGGCTCTGACTCATCCGACACCGAGGCCATGGGCTCTGTCTCGGCCGACCTCTAAGGGTGGGCTCTGCCTCGCCCAACCTCTAAGGGTGAGCTTCGCCACGTCCAACCCCAAGGTCGTGCGATCCACCTCGCCCGACCTCTGAGGATGGGCTTTGCCTCACCCAACGTCTAAGGGCAGGTTCTGCCTCGCTCGATGTCTGAGGGCGGGTTTTGCCTCACCCGATCCCTCGAGCATGGCTCCTAATAGAAGCTCACGCCATCGCCAACCACTACAGACCAGAAAGTACAACCCAAGGTCAAACTTCTGGTATCGTGCAGGGGGTGGTCACGTCTCAACACGACCCATCCTCGTGACTTGTCATTCTAGGGAACTCACATCGCCCACAGTGACGGACGCATTGTCACTATGCTGCCTACTCCCTATACGCCCACTGGTCGGCATGCTGTGCCGCCCGCCGAAGTGGAGTGGGACGTTATGACCTGCTGACAACGCCAGGGCATGGCATCATCGGTAGACAGGCGCCCGGCGTGGGGCTATCCCTGTCGCCACCTGCCATGTCAGTAGGGCCCGCACAAAGGAAAAGAAAGGCCTAGTGCCCTTAAAGGACTTCCTCTCCCTCTCGTTCTCCTTTTTTCTCTTGTTGTAACCCATGCTTTCCCTTGGCCTATAAAAGGGAAAGCATGGCACCCCACTAAGGGGCATCGGATCACATCAGATCGCATCGGAGGAGAAGGCATTGTACCGCATCACACCAAAACCACTAAGCATCGAACCTTGAACACATAGCTGAGCAATGACCGAGCTCTCGGCACTCATTCATTCTTTCCACCAGAGCCTTAGGATATGTCCCTCTCTCGTCCATTTGTAACCTCTACTATGAACTTTTTAGTGCTAGTAATACGAGCAGCAGCAATGAACTAGACGTAGGTACATTCTACCCAAACTAGTGTAAACCTCGTGTCCTCTTAGCACACCATCCGAGCCAGATGCACAAAATTAGAAATTTACTCGTTGGTGTTTACTCGAAACACCGACAGTTGGCACGCCAGGTAGGGGCCTTTTGCGTGTCTCGACATCAACACCAGGCTTCGGATGGCCAATCACGACATCAGCTGGGTCCCAGGTGCACACGTGTGCTTCGGGGACCTAGACTTCATCGTCATGATGGAGCGAGAGTTGGCGATGGCTCCAGACCCTATCCGACCTCTCCCCTCCGCCGGCCTTGATGCAATCACTGAGGCGCTTGAGGAGCTGCAGCTGCACACACCGGAGGTTCGCACCCCTAGGAGCAACCAGCTCCATGACTTCGACTATGGGAGGTTAGAGTGCCAGCTCGGCGCCTTCCTAGGACCCCGAACATCCCGAAAAGACCTATGCCACCTCACCTTCTCGTTCGCTAATGTCATGGCACAACTTGCCAAAGGGAAGCCGCTCTCTCTGGCATACCTCATCCAGAGCGCCTCGACAGCACTCATGTCCAGTCTCCGCAACACCGTAGAAACCATTGGCCACCCTGTGGCACAACGCACGCCTTCAACCCCCACGAATGATGAGTTTGTGGGGATCACCTAATATGTCGTGGAGTCTTTCCATGACCTCCTCATAGAGGAGTCAAAGTCACCCTCTGGCTCTAACTCCAATAGGGGAAGCCATCACCCCTCTCATGAATGCTTTATGGTAGGTACCTCCAAAGGACACGTCAAAAGCATCCACGAGGAGAAGGCTACCCCAACAAACGACCTCGACGACAAGGTCGAGGGTGATGCAGGGGCCCCACCTCGCCTATGGGTGGAGTAGCTGAAGGATCAGCACTAAGAGATCGAGGAAGCGTGACTCCAGCTTGAGCAGGAACGCGCGGAGCTTGATCGCGAGATCGAGCGCCATGGAGATGGTGGGCGCGCATGTGCCATGGCACGCGATGTGAACCAGAGGATCATAGAGGATGATGAAGCCCTCCCACACTTCACCTGAACAAGCTAGAACATCGCTGCTTCTACGGCCTTACTCCATGGGCTTTTGGGGGCCACGATGCCCAATGAGCGTCGGGCCCACCAAGAGATTCGCATGCTGCTCGAGCACGCGGCAGCGTAGCAGGCCGAGAGCTCACTGTCTCGACGAAGCAAGTTCGATGCCAGCTAGTGCATGCCCTTAGAGCGACTTGACAAGGATGCATCAGTCCACCAGGCACCGTAAGGCGGCAGGCCATGCATCATGGTTCTGGTGCATGAGCGCCTTGGCCACAACCGTGACACGCGCGACACCCTCGACGCCCGTAGGCATACCTGCGGTGATGCGAGGGAGGGGGCTAGCCATGGCTACCACCCTCGACATGGTGGATGCTATGACAACAGCGAGGATCGAAGCCCGAGCCCCAGCCTACAGGGACCTTAGGCCTTCGGTCGACACATCCTCAATGTTGCCTTACCGCTAAGGTATCGACCGCCAACCAACATCCTGAAATACTCTAGGGAAACGAACCCTGGACTATGACTCAAGGACTATCGGCTTGCCTGCCAAGCTGGTGGGGCAGATAATGATAATTTTATTATCCGTAACCTTCCATTATTCCTAGCCAATTCAGCACGGACATGGTTGGAACACCTTCCGCCCAACAGAATCCAAAGTTGGGCGGACCTGAAAGAGATCTTTGTGGGGAACTTCTAGGGCATGTACAAGCATCCTAGGAACCCATGAGATCTCAAGAACTGCTGGCAGAAGGCTGAAGAAACCCTTCGTGGGTACATTCGACGCTTTTTTCCGATAGTGCAACGAGCTACCTAACATCACCAACGCTGATGTTATAGGAGCTTTCCTGTCTGGGACCACCTACGAGTCCCTAGTTCATAAGCTAGGAAGTAAGGGCCCGCAAACCACCAAGAGCTCCTCAATATCTCCACCAGCCATGCCTCGAGTGAGGAGGAGGTCAGAGCGATCTTTGATCGCCTCAAAGGCAAGTCGAAGCGGGATAAGGACGCCGACAAAGGCACCTCCAACCATCCTATCAAGAAGAAGAATAAGCAGCGACGTGAGGGCTCGCTCGTGGCTGTCGCCGACCGTAGGGGGTCAGAAGCCTACAGAGGTTACTCTGAACCACTTTGAGAAGCTGCTCGAGGGGCCATGCCTGAACCATGCCTTCCCCGTCAAGCATCTATACAAGGACTACAACCTCATGAAGCGGTTCTTGTCTAGAGGCTCCAACAAGGGGGAGCACGGGAAGGACCCCGACCCAACCATGGATGACGCTGAGAGGAAGGACGGTGGCTTTCCAATGCTAGATGGCTGCCTCATGATCTTTGAGGGGTCAGTAGCCTATGACTCCAAGCGTCGTCAGAAGCTCGCGCACCGCGAGGTCTATACGGCCATGTCGGCCGCACCTACCTTTCTTCGATGGTTAGAGTCCGCCATAACCTTTGATCGAACCGACCACCCAAAGAGCATCCCATAGCTGGGGAGATATCCACTCATGGTTGACCCGATCATCAGCATGAAGCGGCTCTCCAAGGTGCTGATGGACGGAGGCAGCGGCCTTAACATCATGTACGCTGAGACACTCGATACCATAGGCATCGACCAATCACGTATTCGATCGACCAGAGCGCCTTTCCATGGCGTTGTACCTAGAAAGCAGGCCATGCCACTCGGGTAGATCGATCTGCCTATCACCTTTGGGAATCCATCCAATTATAGGATGGAGACCCTCGCCTTCAAGGTGGTGGGGTTCTATGGAACCTACCACGCCATCCTGGGACGTCCATGTTACGCAAAGTTCTTGGCCATCCCCAACTACACCTACCTAAAGCTAAAGATGCTGGGCCCAAGCGGGGTCATCATCATCGGCACCTCCTTCCAGCATGCCTACGAGTGCGAGGTCAAGTGCTGTGATCATGTTGTGGCAATCGTTGCCTCCAAGGAGCTTGCGACCATCAGGAAGGAGGTCACTGAAGAAACACCCAACCACTAGAGGTCAGCTGGGTCTTTTGAGCCGGTGGAGGGCGCTAAGGAGGTCCTCATAGACCCCAGCAGCTTCAAAAGCAAAGTGGTGCGCATTGGCACCGCACTTTCCTCTGAATAGGAAAGCGCGCTCATCGACTTCCTCCGCTCTAACAAAGACATCTTTGCATAGAAACCCTCAGACATGCCAGGCATTCTGAGAGAAGTCGCTGAGCATACCTTAAAGATCAAGCCAGGCTCCAAGACGGTGAAATAGCGCCTGCGTTGCTTCGATGAGGGGAAACGCAGAGCCATCGGTGAGGAGATCGTGAAGCTTTTGGTGGCTGGTTTGATGAAGGAAGTATACCACCCCAAGTGGTTAGCAAATCCCATTCTTGTACGAAAGAAGAGTGGAAAATGGAGGATGTGTGTTGACTATACGGGTCTCAACAAAGCGTGCCCAAAGGATCTATTCCTTTTGCCACACATAGACCAAGTAGTCGACTCCACCTTAGGGTGAGAAACCCTTTGCTTCCTTGATGCATACTCTGGGTACCATCAGATCACAATGAAAGAGTCTGACCAACTCATGACGTCTTTCATCACCCTGTTCGGATCGTTCTGCTATGTCACGATGCCGTTCGGTCTAAAGAACGCTGGGGCTACATACCAGTGTTGTATTCTCAAGTGTTTCGGGGACCTCATCGGGTGGACCATTGAGGCCTACATGGACGACATTGTGGTCAAGTCCAAATAGGCTGACGAACTCATAGCCGACCTAGAACAGACCTTCTCAAGACTTTGAGCAAACAGCATTAAGCTCAACCTCAAGAAATGTGTTTTTGGGGTCCTAAGGGGTATGCTACTTGGTTTCATCATCTCCAAGCGTGGCATCGAAGCCAACCTAGAGAAGATCTCGGCCATCATGAGGATGGGCCTGATTTAGAATGTAAAGGGGGTATAGCGAGTTACTGGGTGCCTCGCCGTGCTCAGCCGCTTCATCTCATGCCTCGACGAACAAGGTCTCCCCATTTATCAGCTTCTAAAGGGGGCCGACCACTTTGAATGGACGTCCAAGGCCCAGGAGGCACTTGACATTGTCAAGCAGCTTCTGACAAAGGCCCCAAACCTAGTCCCTTCGACCGACAAAGAATCGCTTCAGCTCTACATTGCGGCCACCACGCAAGTGGTCAGCGTCGCCCTAGTAGTGGAGCAAGAGGAAGAGGGCCACGCCCTCAAAGTATAGCATCCTGTGTACTTCATTAGTGAGGTCTTGTCCAATTCCAAGACCCGCTACCCCCAAATCTAGAAGCTCCTGTATGCCATCCTCATCGCCAAGAGGAAGTTGCGCCACAACTTTGAGTCACATCCGATGACAGTCGTGATGTCCTCCCCCCTCAGCGAGGTCATTCAAAACTAGGATACCACGAGAAGGATCATGAAGTGGGCGCTCGAGCTGATGGGTCAAGGCATTGCGTATGTCTCCCGGACGGAGATCAAGTCCCAAGTGCTGGCTGATTTCATTGCAGAGTGGACCGATGTCCAAATTACACTAGCGGTCATTGACCAATAGTACTGGACGATGTACTTCAATGGATCACTGATGAAGAAGGGCGCTGGTGTAGAGCTGGTCTTCGTTTCACCCCTTAGGGTAGGCATGAGGTACATGGTTCTCATTCATGTCCCCTCCTCCAACAATGTGGCCGAATATGATTAGCTCGTCAACGGCCTACGCATCACCATCGAACTTAGTATTTGATGCCTTAATGTCTGAAGTGACTCCTAGCTGGTCATCGACCAAGGCATGAAGGAGTCGAGTGCCACAATGCCAAGATGGTTGCATAATGCCGAGAAGTCCACCAACTGGAAGACAAGTTCGATGGCCTCGAGCTCAACCACATCCTAAGGCATCTCAATGAAGCGGCCAACGCACTGGCGAAAGCAACGTCTGGCCGGGAGCCAGTGTCGACCGATGTTTTTGCCATCGATTAGCACTAGCCCTCGGTCCGCTACAAGGAGCTAGAACTAGCCGATGTCGGACCGCCTGCCCTAGGCTCAGGAGCTAACCAACCATCGGCTCCATCCGACCCCGAAGTCATGGAGCTCGACGAGGATCCGGCGATAGAGCCCGACCCTCCGATCAACTAGAAGACACCTTACCTCGACTACCTCCTTCATGAGGCGTTGCCGACGGACAAGACAGAACCTCGGCAGCTCGCACGTTGTGCCAAGTCCTTCATCCTCGTTGAGGGCGAACTCTACAAGTGAAGCCACACCAGGATCCTACAGCGCTGCATCCCTATCGAATAGGGGAAGCGGCTATTGAGCAACATCCATGGTGGGGTCTGCGGTCACCATGCCGCACCGAGGACCCTGGTCGAAAACGCATTCCATCATGGCTTCTATTGGCCAACCACAGTAGCCGACGCCGAACAGATTGTGCGCACCTATGAAGGATGTCAGTACTATGCTCGGCAGACTCACCTACTAGCCCAAGCGCTCTAGACAATCCCCATCATGTGGTTGTTCGTAGTCTAGGGGCTCAATCTGGTCAGACCCCTCAAAAGGGTGCCTAGGGGGCTACACCCACTTGCTTGTCACCGTAGACAAGTTTACAAAGTGGATAGAGGCTCAGCCGATCTCCACGATCAAGTCTGAGCAGGGCGTGCTGTTGTTCCTCGACATCGTCCATCACTTTGGAGTCCCGAACTCCATCTTCACGAACAACGGCATGCAGTTCGCCAGAAAGAAGTTCCTCCAATTTTACAATGAATACCACATCCGGGTCGATTGGGCCGCCTTGGCGCACCCCCTAGCATGGTCCTATAGGGCCTCAAGCCTAGGATCTTCAACCGATGAAACAAGTTTGGCAGATGATGGGTCACTAAACTTCCTGCGGTGCTCTGGAGCCTGAGGATGACCCCTAGCCAGGCCACCAGCTACACGCCATTCTTCATGTTCTATAGTTTCGAGGTTGTCCTCCCGACCGACCTTGACTATGGAGCACCAAGGGTCAGGGCGTACGATGAACAGGGAGCCAAGGTATCCCTCGAGGATGCCATGGACCAGCTGGATGAAGCACACGATGTCGCCCTCCTCCACTTGGCCAAGTACCAATAGACATTGTGTTGGTACCACAGTCGATGAGTGTGGGGTTGGGCCTTCAACGTCGGAGACCTAGTTCCCTGTCACATCTAGAGCAGCTAGGACCGCCATAAGCTCTCTCTGCCATGGGAGGGACCGTACGTCATCACGGAGGTGCTCCGACCAGGTGCCTACAAGCTCAAGACCATCGACGGTGAGGTCTTCACCAATGCCTGGAACATCGAGCAGCTACGTCGCTTCTACCCTTAATAAAAGCACACTTTCTCTTATCAGTTTCGCTTTCGAACTCCCTGACCTTTAGTGACACTTGACCCCAGCAACGGCGGGGGGTCAGGCATCACTCGGGGGCTAATAAGAGCAAATCCATCCACAAGCTAGTCTCTAAGTTCGACCCTTTCTCATAATTAAGGCAAAGTTTGTGGAAACAAACCCTGAGTAAAATTGGTCGAACTACGAGAAACCTACGCCTCGGTGGCTACGACGTCTTTGCTCACCTGCGTGATTAGAGTTTTCTTTTCGCACACCAGGCTTTTTGGCCTTAGTCACAAAAAGTGTCGGTACGTGTTTAAGAGTCTATCTACTTGACAAACATTTCTCTATGTTCAACCCCCTCTCACATTAAGACCTAGGAGCTAGGGTTGTGGGAACAGACTCTGAGTATAACTGGTCGGACTATAAGAAACCTACGCCCCAGCGGCTTTGGCACCTTTGCTCACCAGCATAATCAGAGTTCGTTCACCCGCACCCCAAGCTTCATGGCCTCAATGATGGAAAGGGTTGGAATGCACTAACCTTTTTATACAAAAAGGGGAGAAAGGCTAAAAAGCTGTTTGGCCATAACGAGATTTTAGAGCTCATCCATTTATTACAAGTTCATCGCCTAGCTTATCTGCCAAACTAAATTCTTGTGCAGGATGTTCTCATCCTCTGTCACCATAGGTAAGTCCCATCCCAGTAGGTCACACAAGTCGACCGGACGGCTTAGCCGTTGCCGAGGGACGGATAGGGAGCAGCAGGATGCCCCATGCAGGTTATGCTGACCCCGTCATGAATGACGGACCCAGTTTCCACTCGAACATATCTGGTAAGAACTCTCTGGACCCGTAACTCGTGCCATCGAGGTAAGCCCTATGCCAGTGGGTCACCCAAGTCGATCGAATGATTCGGACCACTACCGAGAGATGGGTCACCCTTACTTTAACACACACTTATTTCGGTATCAAGCCCCCGACCCTAGCAATGTCAAGGGGTCGGTCCTTGCTCGGGGGCTAGCAAGAATATCTATTCGCTAGACATTCTTTATGCCTGACCCCTTCTCATGTTAAAAAACTAGAAGCAAGGTGTGCGGAACCAAACTCTAAGAAAAAACTGGTCAGACCTCTAGACACCTACGCGCCAGTGGCTACATCATTTTTGCTCACCAGCATGATCAAAGTTTTTGTCCCCGCATCCCAAGCTTTAGCCTCCACCTTCCCCAGAAGGATTTGGAGAGGCCCACCTGTAGAATCTCCATCGAGGAGAGGTCGGCAGGTCGCCCGAGGTCAATCGGATGACTTAGGTCGTGGCTGAGATACAGGCATAGGGAAGTGGGATACCTCATGTAGGTTACGCCAACTCTGTCATGAACTATGGACCTAGACCCCACATGGACATATCCAGTAAGATCTCCCCGAACCCGTCACTCAAGCTGTCGAGGTAACTTTACCAACCCCTACTTTTTATTTTCCAGTGCATGAACATTCATTCATCCATCCATTCATTCATACATACATTCATCCATTCATCCCATACATCCAAGCATTACATATGCAATTGCTGCATCACAACGCTTCGTGTTGTGTCATGAAGCGGTAGTCGTCTCATTCGACATGAGCGGCAACCGACCGAGGTTCGAAGGCTGGCCCACAAATTGCTCGAGGCCGCCTCACGTCAAACAAAGCTAGGGGAGAAAAACTTAGATGAGCCCTAGCGGCCTTGCTCGACCCCGCATAGAAGTAGATAGGGACATCTAGACCTTTCTCGTTCGATCCTAACCTTGAGCCAAGCCCATAGAATCTCCATCGAGGAGAGGCCAGCGGGCCACCTGAGTCGCTTTGAAGCAACACAGGAATCTACTAGGAGGTGGGTTAAGCAGTAGTGGAATGCCATATGAGGGCTATGCTGACCCCGTCAGTGGATGACGGACATAGATTCCACTCGAACATGCCCGTTAGCGAGCTCACCGAGCGCGACACTCGAGCCATCGAGGCAAGTGTTGTTAGCTCAGCCCCTCTGGTTGCGAAAAACCAAGGACGGGGTGACGCATGAAATCTGGCCAACCCCTACCGACCCCCATAGGGCTCAGGGGCTCGAGCCACCTAATCTGAACTCGGGAGACCGGGGTTCAAAGGCCACCCATGGAGGGCCCGAGGCCACCTCACGTTGAATAGAGTCAGGGGAGAAAACACAGATGAGCCCTAGCGGCCTTCGCCCAACCCGCTTGGAAGCGGATAGGGTCATCTCAATCTTCTCATTTGATCCTAACCTCGAGCTGGCCCCATAGAATCCCCATTGTAGGGAGGCCATCGAGCCACCTGAGTCACTCCCCGGAATAGCTCAAGCATCTACTAGGAGGCGGGTTAAGGAGCAGTGAAATGCCATGCAAGGGCCATGCCGACCCCATGACAAACAATGGACCCAAATTCCACTCGAACATGCCCATTAGTGAGCTCAGCAAGTGTGTCACTCGAGCCATCTAGGCAAGTGCCATTAGCTCAACCCCTCTGGTTGCAGAAACCATGGACGGGGCGACGATCACAAAGATGAGACGACCCTCGACCAGACCCCTACTACACGTGGGGGCTCAAGGCCAGTGGGACTCGCAAGGAGACTAAACACACAGTCGTAGAACTATGGCTCAGAACCTAGGGAGGGGGTACGTGTGAAAACAAGAGACATTTTCTCCAACTAATTCCGCTATCCTCCCCTCGATCTTTAGTGACACCCGAACGGCAAAGGGTCGGGTCTCACTCGAGGGCTGATAAGGGAATTAATACACCCCTTATGAAATAGTCGCTGTGCCCGACCTCTTCCTCATGCTAAACCTAGTGGCAAGGTCTACGTCAACAAATGACTGAGCAAGGCTAGTCGAACTGTGAGAGACCTACACCTCGGCGGCTACAGCATATTTGCTCACCAGCATGATCAGAGTTTTTGTCCTATACCTCAAGCTCTATGGTCTTAACAAACGGAAGGGTCAGAATGCATTAACCCCTTTTTCACACATAAAAAGGGAGGAAAAACAAATCCAATCAAATAAAACAAAATGATGAGTTTGTTTAAATGATATAGAGGGGTCAGAGCTTGTCCGTTTGTTACAAGAATGACTACCCGACCTATCTGGCTAACTAACCCCTCTGGGGGAGAACTATGCTCTCTATTCTGTCCACCAGGTCATGTGAAAGGGGAGCCACTGCCGTCTCCATCTCCTCCAGCTCATGGGCTTCATAGGCAGGCACGAAGCCGAGGCTCATCGTCTCCAAGTCGATGATGTCCCCATAATAGGAATGAGCAATTGCGAAGGATTGATCTACCCCGGCGCGAAGGGCATTCCTCTTGAGCTGGCGCACCCAAGCTATGATCTCAACAGCATGGGCTGCGAGTGAGTTGGTCCCCTCTGACCGCACCACCTCAAGGCCATCGCAGACCACTCTGAGAGCGGCGCTTTGGATACTGAGCTCATCGCTCTCTACCTAAAGATTCCTCCTCGCCTCAGCAAGGTCCATGGCTAGCCCAGCTAAAACGCTCTCAGCCTCCAGCTTTTGGGACATCGCCATTTCAAGCTTGGCCTAGAGGGAGCTAACCTTCTACTGCACGTTGTTGCGCTCTTGGCAGGCCTGGTCCTGCTATCGGAAGGCCTGGTCGCGCTCCTCACGAGCCACGCCATGTTTTGCGTGGAGGCTCTCCAAGGTTTGGAGCAGCTCATCGCACTCCTTGTGCAACCAGGTGACCGCCTCGGCATCCAGGCCCGCCCTCTTCTATAGGGCCATGAGCTTCTCCTCGGCACCCAGCTTTAGCTCCCTCTCCTGCTCAACATTGGCCAGAAGGTCGAAGATCCGCTAGTGGGTCTCGGCGTCCCTCTAGAGTAGCTCGTCCCTCTCGTTCCTAACCTTGGTGGCCTCCTCATCGTCCCTCCATTATCTTGTCGATAGGGCCTCAAACGCCCTCTCGGCCTTGTCAGCGAGCCAACGGGCCTCGGCCACCCATGACTGAAGATTGTCCGCCTCCTCGGCAAGCGGAGTCAGCTCAGCTACCCTGTACTAGGCGACGACAAGCTGAGCGGTCACATCCCTGCATAGTCACGCCTCCTCGACAAGGCGGACCTAGGTTTCCTTCTGCTCGTGAAGGAACCGAGACTTCTCCCGGCTGCGAGTGATAAGGGACTGAAAGAAGATGATGGTCAGAATACAAAAAATATACAGAGGAAGAAAAGGGTGAGAAGCAGGGTCAAGCGAATACCTAGCCGGAAG
Source organism: Miscanthus floridulus (assembly GCF_019320115.1). Classification (NCBI taxonomy): domain Eukaryota; kingdom Viridiplantae; phylum Streptophyta; class Magnoliopsida; order Poales; family Poaceae; genus Miscanthus; species Miscanthus floridulus. The sequence goes on from NC_089589.1 coordinate 965,986, forward strand.
GAATGACAACATCGCACAAAGCCCCCTGGGCATGGTCCAGAGCTTCGAGCATGGATGCGACTCCCACATAGAGGCTCTCCTGCTCAATGCTCTCGGCGGCATCATCGAGGGTGAAGAGAGTTGATGCCAGGTCCTGTGGATTCATCCATCGGAGTAGGGGCTCACCCTGCGTAGGTGAGTCACCACCCACCGACGTCAGGGCCAAAGACGACTCCCCGCCAGCTCCAAGTGCCATGATGTTCTCGCTGGGTTAACCCCTCCGGCGATAGAAGGGGTCAGCGGTACGGCGCTGGCCTCTCTCGTAGCACCACGATGTCTGGAGACCCCTCGGCCGTGTCCCCCTCTGTCCGACCCATGCCAGACTTTGTCTCCTGGGCTACCGACGATGCGAGTCACGTCGGTACCTTAGGTGCCACCATGATAGCGTCCAACTGTGACTCGCCTATCACACCCTTTGCCACTTCCACCTGCGTTGGTGGGGTCACGACCAGTTGCATCGCGCCCGCCATGGTCGCCACCACGAGCGTGGTCGATAGCCCCATCTGCCCCATCATTGGCAGCGGTATCACCGCCATTGTCGGCCGCTCGACGACCTCCGAGGGCACCCCTTGGGCCCCCATGTCTGCCCGTCCCACCAAGGGCACGGGTGCCACCATGGGCAACGCCTATCTAGCTGAAGGCGCGGTCACACTGGCACCACTCCCACCCAAAATGGGAGCATCACCAGCCGACGGCTGCCGCCTCGCTTGAAGGGCAACGCTCTTCTTTGGCACCAGCGCCAAAGGATTATACTGTCTCCTGATGCTGCAAGAAACGAAAGACATCAGTCATGATGAAATCACCCAAAATAGAGGAAGCAGGGGAACTGATAACTTACCTCAGCGTCGTCGTGTGGCATATATGTTTGGGGGTGAACTTCCCGACCTCTGCTCTGCCTCGTCGGGGTAAGGCTGCTTCAAGCCCGCCCCCTGCTCCTAGGCAGAGGGGCTCACTCCCCTTGACTCTTGGGGGTGGCAGCAGAGCCACCTACCTCCGTCAGCATCTCAGGCATGGCAGTAGAGCCACCCGCCCTTGTCGACTCCTGAGGGAGGCCGACGGTACGTCCCGCCTCCGTTGGCTCCCCGGACATAACCTCCCCTCTGTGGAACGAGAAGGGTCCTAACTCCAGCAAGGGCGAACCACTACCTGTTAGTGCATCTTCATTCTCTAGGATGCCCCACTCGACATCATTGGCTACCTCATCATCATTGCCATCATCATCATCATCGTCGTTGTCTGTATCCTTCCCCCATTCCCACGCTTGCAGCTTCCGCTGCCTTTTCCTCCTCTTGTCCTCCTTCGCCTTCCTCAGTCGCTCACCCTCGGCGTGATTCACCGCCCTCACAAACAAATCACTCAGCAATGGAGCCGAGTGATCCATAAACATGAGGTCCCTCAGCTTGTCCCGTCCCCCTCAAAGTTAGTACCAAGAGGTCAGGAAATCGATTGAAAAGTAGGTATGAGGAGGGGGAACTTACGAAGACGACGTGGCCTGGTTCTGGCTGCATCGGAGGATGCCCTGGCACCAGGAAGACAAAATCAAGGGGGCACCCATGTGTCCCATGAGGGCTCCATCGCCTCCTTGATCTATTGTGTGATCTCAGAGTTGGGAAGCGCCCCCTCGGCGAGCGCCGTTCTATCAAACGACGCCTCAGGCACCATCGCATAAAGCGGGAGAGCACGTGTCATCAACGGCGCCACCCTGCTTGCATGGTAGGCCCCAATGACACCCGACCCCTTCAAGCCTTCCTCCTTGAGGATCTAGATGGCGATGATGTGGTCCTAGATTTTCTTCTTATCCTTCTCTAGGATGCCCCACTTCCTCCATGACTCCGGGGCCTCTTCGATTAGGCGCCTAGAGAATTCTAGCAGGGCAGTGGCGGCGTCGTTCTTGAGGTAGAAACACTATGAGTGCCACCCCTTGTTGGATGTCGACAACCGCATCGGTGGGTACTCGCCGACCCGATTGTTCCGGAGCTGGATGCCGACGCACCCCATCAGCATGTGCATCTCCTGCCTACCGCTTTTCTCCCTCTTCTTCTGGAGGGTGATGGCGAAGAAGTACCTCTAGAGATTGAAGTGGGGGCTGATCCCTAGGAATCCCTTGCACAGGGCGACAAAGGCCGCCATGTGCTGGATCCCATTGGGATTGAGGTGCTACAACTTGATCTTGTAGTAGTGCATTAGCCCCCGAAGAAATTTGTGGGCGGGGGTAGCGAACCCACGCTCACAGGAGTGCATGAATGACACCACGTAGCTATCGGGCAGCAATGATAGATCCTCCTTATCGAGCAGCAGTCACTCCTCGATCGAGGTCCGCGCGCAGAGAAGGCCACGACGGACGAGGCCCTTCATGCGCTGGAAGGTGATGTCAGAGCAGCACCATGAATCCATTAGAAGATGGGGGCGGGTGGATGCAAGCTCGATGGTGGCGCGGATGTGGATGTAGGAAGCCTAAGCGATTGGCGACAGCGGTTGCACATGCAAAGGCAAGAAGGCAAGGTATGAAACCTAAGGGGCGAACCCTTTGGTTTTATAGGGGCGATGGGCATGAGGAAACCAACTGCCCACCTAGATCTCCATGCCTACCATGATCTACCACAATGTCATGCCATGGGATATGCGCATGCAATCTCTATCCGTTCCCTCAGAAAACTCATCGGACGTTTTGCCTCTCCGGACGGGTCACGACTCATCGCAAGTGCGAGGAATTCAGGTCTAAAACACCTCTACAGCCCGTCTGGGCCCAGGAGCTCAAAGGTTGGCCTATTGATGGGTTCGACAACCGCTCTGGGCGCCTTCAAGGTAAGGAAGTAGAAAGGGCTAGGTCCGCTAGCGACCAGCACCCAAGCGCACAAATTTGGGCATCCTAGCCCACATTTGAGTCTTGGTCGGATACGATCCATGGTTTTTCCCTAAGGAAGGTAGAGAGCCCTTGAGACCGGTCGAATGGACCCGAGAACTATATGGATTGACCACTGAGAATCTAGAGTCGGCCCCCAGCTCGCCCTATCCAGATCCCCGTGAACGGGATACCAGGGCCCCAATCAGGAAAGACTTTTTCCAAACCACCAAATCTCATGGCCATACCCATGAAGGGTCCGGTCTCGACGAAAGGGAACCACCGTTCCCAGGTTATGTCATGGGCTACAGAAGAAGGCCAAAGCCCTCAGAGTCCTCCCATTTAGAAAAGCCTCTAAAGGAGTATTCTACTCCTCCAAAAGCTCAGGGGCTACTGTCAGGGACCAATACTAGGGTACCCGAAGAGAAGGGGCTAATGGTCGTTATACGTTAATCCATCTAGGCAGTCAAAGGTGTGACTACAGCTCCAACCGACATCGAGGCCGTAGGCTCCACCTCGCCCGACCCCAAGGTCATGCGATCCGCCTTGTCCAACCTCTAGGGGTGGGCTCCGCCTCACCTGACACCGAGGCTAGGGCTCCGCCTCGCCTGACCTCTAAGGACGGGCTCCACCTTGCTGGACCCCAAGGTTGTGCGATCTGCCTCACCCAACCTCTAGAGATGGGCTCCACCTCGTCTGACACCAAGGTCGTGGGCTCCGTCTCGGCTGACCTCTAAGGGCAGGCTCTGCCTTGCCCAACCTCTAAGGGCAAGCTCTGCCTCGTCCAACCCCAAGGTTGTGCGATCCACCTCGCCTAACCTCTGGGGATGGGCTCCGCCCCGCCCGACATCTGAGGGTGGGCTTCGCCTCGCTCGATCCCTCGGGCACGGCTCCTAACGGAAGCTCATGCCACCGCCAACCACTATGGACCAGAAAGTACAACCCAAGGTCAAACTTCTGGCACCATACAAGGGGCGGTCATGTCTCAACACAACCCGTCCCCATGACTTGTCATTCTAGGGAACTCACATCACCCACAGTGACGGACGCGCTGTCATTATGCTGCCTACTCCCTGTACGGCCGCTGGTCGGCACATTGATTCGTCGCGCCGCCCGTCGGGGCAGAGTGGGATATTACGACCCACTGACAACGCTAGGGCATGGCATCATCAGCGGACAGGCACCCGGCGTGGGGCTGTCCCTGTCGCCACCTGCCATGTCAGCGGGGCCCGCATAAAGGAAAAGAAAGGCCCAGCGCCCCTAAAGGACTTTCTCCCCCTCTCGCTCTCCTTTTTCTCCTGTTGTAACCCGTGCTTTCTCTTGGCCTATAAAAGGGAAAGCAGGGCACCCCACTAAGGGGCATCGGATCGCATCGGAGGAGAAGGTATCGCACCGCATCACACCAAAACCACTAAGCATCGAACCTCGAACACATAGCTAAGCAGCGACTGAGCTCTCGGCACTCATTCGTTCTTTCCACCAGAGACTTAGGATCTGTCCCTCTCTCGCCTGTTTGTAACCCCTACTATGAACTTTTCAGTGCTAGTAACACGAGCAGCAGCAACGATCTGGACGTAGGGACATTCTGCCTGAACCAGTATAAACCTCATGTCCTCTTAGCACACCATACGAGCTAGACGCGCAATATTAGAAATTTACTCGTTGGTGTTTACTAGAAACATCGACAATACTCAACAAGAATGTGGGGTTCATGTGGAACCAACTATGGATACTATGGATTTGGATGGTTAGTTGACGCAGGAGCAATTTCATTCAAGTCAAGTAGGCTGTATAAGCAATGACTTCGATGTGGATGAGTTCGAACGGGAAGAGGAGGAGCAGCAGGAGGAGGACAGGATCGGTGATGTAGTTAGCAGTGATTCAGACAATTCAGATGATGACCAGGGAGGTAGACATGCTATGCCCACACCGGTTGATGCCATGCCAGTACCTGTTTATGGTATGCCATTACTAGTACCAACTGAGGTTTTGTATGCTATGTCGGCTTAGGGTAGACTAGTCACAGATTTGCCAGCAGATGATATTCCCTATGATTCATGGGGCAGAATTAGCGAAGCACAGCAGTATGTTCCACCACCACCTTACACAGCGATAGAGCTTGAGCAACTAAGGTCGATGAACGTACCTTTCAGGGGCATTCCAAACTATAGGGATGTCAGCATGATGGATATGGCAGTTTGTGACACCGGTCTTTAGATGTGTAGGAAATCATTGTACGACCATGAGAAAGAAATCCTTAGTAAGGGGATGATATTTAATACAATGTCAGAGATGAAGCACTTCCTTCAGGACTATGTTGTGTATCACCATAGGCCGTACAACGTCACTCATTCGGACCAGGAGTTGAGGTATCACGTGATATGCAAAAACGGTTGTATGTGGAGGTTAAATGCACGAAAGAGACAAAGTGATGACAGGTGGAGGATAAGTAAAGTGGTCGAACCCCACACCTGCCTATCAAATAGGGGGAAGGAAAATCATCAGCAGCTCACTGCATGTTACCTTGCCTATCGTATATTGGGGCTCATTGATGACAATAATAACATTTCGATGTCTTCGTTACAACAGTCCATATCTAGATTCGTTAAGTATGATGTAAAGTACAGAAAGGCTTGGCGTGGTAAGCAAATTGCCCTGGCGATTCATTGGGGTAGTTGGGAGGAAGCGTACAACAGGGTGCCCCGCATCTTATGTGCAATGCATTACTACAACCCTGGCTTGAAATGGTTTGTGGACACCGGAGGGATGTATTTTTGGGACCTGTTGAGGCATGTCCTGCATCGTGTGTTCTGGTCGTTCGCGCAAACGGAATATGCATTCAAGTTTTGTTGGCCAGTCGTACTTGTTGATGGCACTTTTCTGATAGGAAAGTACATGGGCACCTTGATGGTGGCTGCTGCTATTGATCCGGAGGACCAGATAGTACCCATGGCTTTTGCTTTGGCAGAGGGAGAGAACAATGAATCGTGGTCATGGTTCATGCGGCTTCTATGTGTACAAGTGCTTGACCCATCTCGCACTATATGTTTGATCTCGGACCGTCACCCAGGGCTTCTTAATGTTGTAGCTGAACATATAGATGTGTTCCTGCCTCTAGTGCACAAATGGTGCATGAGACACTTTGCCGCTAATTTCTGGCGGTATCAGAGGAAGAAGAAGGTATGTGACAAGGTAAAGGCTCTATGTTGTGTACGTACAGAGCATCAGTTCAAGGAGACAAAGAGAGAACTAGACAAGATGCTAAATGAAGCGGGCAAGGCCTGGTTAGAGGCGCAGATGGAACAGAAGGCTAAGTAGGCGTTAGCATATGATGAGGGGGGTTTCAGGTATGGCATCATGACCACTAACTCTTCGGAGTCTTTCAACCGTGTATTCACCGGAGTTCGATCATTGCCTATGTCTAGAATTGTTGAGTTTTCCTTTCATAAGTGCAACGAATATTTTGTTAAGAGGTAGAAACTTGCGCAAAGGAATATAGCTGAGCAGGGGCGATTTAGAAAGGCCGGAGCTGAACATTTGAATGAGGCTGAGAAATTGGCCAAGCAGCACACCGCCGAGCCGTATGGACCCCACCGCCATATCTTTAGTGTACGGGGCAAGGGTGGCACAAGCTTGGACGGCGAACGTTATGGTGGATGAAACTACCGAGTTGATCTTGACAAAGTAGAGTGCAGTTGCAACGTCTCTCCGATCATGCATGCCCATTGCTCTCATATGATCACGGCCTGCAGGGTTCGCGGGTATAACTTTAAGGATCTGTCATATATCATCCTTGTATATCATCCTTGACAAGGTATTAATATTTCAAAAAATAGTGTGAAGTCAAGTCTAGAACAATTTAAAAAAAAAACTGAAGAAGCTGAACAGCGAGTCTAGAACATTTAAAAAAAATGAAGTAGTATGACTACACGGTAGGCACCATATATATGGAAACATAGCAGGGGTGTGGTACTACCACCATTATCGTCGTAGGTTCATCCGTCGATCTACATTCTACTAGTTGGCAAACACAATCCAGAAAACTCGTTCGTTGATTGGAACTTCATGTGTGTGTACAGCTAGGCTGTTGAATCGATTCATTAATTATGTACAGTAGAATTAAAGTGACACACTGCAACAACTCCAGACTGTTCGCTTGCTCGTATTTGGCTTATCAGCCAACGAACAGTATTTTTCTTTCACGTCAAACCAGCCAACAGTACTTTCAGCCATGGCTTATAAGCCAAACCAGCCATGGCTTATAAGCTAAACCAGCCCAAACGAACAGGGCGAGAATTAGGCGTGATGCAACTTCTTAGACCAATCGGTGGTGCTTGATGATGGATCGGTCTTAAAAACTCGACTGCTTCAATTCGTTGGCTGCTGCTGCTGCTTATCTGCATTGCCATCTCTTCAAGGACATCTTTGTCAGACCTGTCGTTGATTGGCTGTGTCAATTTAAACATGGAGGGTGAGTCACCTCTCACCTGCATCTGCAGAAAAATGATGCACATAGCACCTGGTCACCTGGATAGAGACGTCGCTGTTCCCTTTGAAATTGATCACACCTGATCTGGTCAGATGATGCAATCGAGATCACGCCATTGGTTATTCACGCAATCAAAAATCCATCACACCTGACTTTGGGATCACAAAAGAACAGCGTACAATACATGGCATTGGCAAGCCTAGTTAGCCAAAAAAAAAATGCATCCTCCCTTACCCCTGCCATATCGGTACGATATCCAATTTTGGAACAAATTCGTCATGGCAACATTTGTTCAGCATGTCATAGCATAGCATAGCAAACTTGCCAAATCCTAGCCTTTCTCACATCTTAAAATGAGAGGGGGGGAAATGTTAGTACACAGTTCTGCATAATGTGCAAGTTGGCAATTCAGATTTGCATCAGCCATTCCTACTTTTTCTACAGAAACCATCCTAGAAATGTTCAACACTACGTAGCTCGGCAACAACCACACTGTTCTGCATAATGCGCATGTTGGCGTTTCAGGATTTGCATCAGTTGTTCCTACTTTTTCTACAGAAGAAACACAATCCCAGAAATGGTCAGCACTATGTAGCTTGGCAGCAACCATTTGTCAATACCTACTATTGGCCGATTCAAGCAGGATCCTTGGACAAACACTATTCCATCATTCCAGTCCAAGGCATTCACATCAACATCCAAAAGTGAAGTCCCCAGCGTGAGGTGATGCTGCCAAGTGCCAAACAAATTAGGGCGATGAGAAGTTAAACTGTACGCCTGCCTTCCCCCTGTCATGATCAAACTGTTTTAGGATGTAGCAGTAGTTCATCTGGAAAAGAGGAGAAAACCATGTTAAGTAAACTTTTAAGCACCAACTTCACCACTAAATTCACCGGAAATTTTGAAGAGTGCAACGGGATGGACCTCTATGCGGAACAGTCTGGTTGGCACAACTACACCGAAGCCTGCAGAACTTCTGAATGTCTGTAGGAAGTCAGTAAGGGAAAACTTCCCAAAACCATGCTCTGTTAGTTTAGCCAGATTTCCAGCAGAAACGAATGCATGGCCGTGAATTCCCAGCTCCCTGACCGGCTTCAGAGGAAGATCAAATGACAGATCAGCAAAGGCTGTGACTGCTACGTCACCTCCCCCATGTAGCTCAGGAGAAGCATAAGCACCATTCTCAGAATTAGTTGGGGCGAGGTTCCGAAATCTTTCGGCTCCAGACCTTTTGCTTTGAAGCCTGAGAGTGATGATGGTCCACCCAAGCGACAAACAAGGTACCTGTTACCACCCAAGTCTTGTGGATCTCCTTTCCAGCGAAAGGATGACTCCTGCAGCCATGCCAGCGTTGAGAGCACCATTCAGCACACCAAGTGGGAAAGCCACTCGAAGATCAACTTCCTGATAGGCAATCAACAAAATGAATGATGTTAAGCACGACTAAATAAATATGTTTCAGTTTGAATCAATCCAGTTGTTTAACTAAAAGAAATCCTGATGTGCAGTGTGTTAGATCATATACAATATTAAAATGGTGAAATTCAAATTTAAAACTGCCACCTTTTTTGCTAGGAACTAGGACTGAAGACAAAGCCAACCGCCATTTGAGTGCTTTAGCAGACCATAAAACTTGCTGTTTTTTAGCATTGGTCACTAATCATAGAAACAATCAAAAAGTATATTTCAAGGGAGAAAATTCGGGATATGACCACGATGTGCATGGTACTAGTACTGATTGTGCAGTTGGAAAAGAAACTAGGATTTACAAAGACAATGCATAATGAGTATAAAATGTCCAAAGACTTAAAATGCTACCAAAGAAAAAGAAAAGTAAAAAAAGGATATGATTAAAAGGTGTACACCCTGGTTTTATGGAAAGCAAAGGATGACTAGAAAGGAAATCAGATATACCTGACGAAGAAATCATGGGTCTTTGCTTCCTGGTGCAATGCATCCAACTTGGGAAGATGACAAAAAAGCATACCCACGTGTAGGCCTTATGCTTGAGTCCCTCTGGTCAACCTTGTACGCATACTTAATAGAGGACAAAAGGCTATGCCCTAAATGCTCTTGTATGGAATTGGATGACATGCGTGCTGGATCTGTTAAATTTTGCCATATCAGGTTGTAAGCAAGGCTATGATTCATGGTGGAGAGCAAGCCAACAGAAACACCCATGATGTGCTCTTTGAGTGAAGCCTTCAACCAATCCTCCGACAGAAATGATATCCTGGCATGTAGTCTTGCTCCAATTCTTGGCATTTCCACTCGAGCACTTAGTTCTGCTATGTGATCTAATTCAAGAGCAACTGATGTATCCCAGGTCTTGCAGTAGCCAAATAGGTTCTTCAACTTCAGTGGAACTGTAATAACTTCCAGTGAAAATGATCTAGCCTGCAAAAAGGTGTAGTGGTGTACACAAAGAAAATTAGTGAGACATTAGAAAGTCAATAAGAGAACAATTTGAGGTCATTCATCTGATATAGTAATGTTTGATCATCATAATTCGTACATCATGAGTTCATGACATACTCAATCTACATTACAGAGTATAGTTGCTAAAGATTGGTTACTAAAGGTCTACCTAACAGATGCACGTACAGTTAACTGTGCATGTTAAGTGACAAATAATGCATGAAAGATAAATGATTTTGAATCCAAGCAAAATTGGAGCATGTATAATGTTGGCGTAGAGGGCTACAACTAACACACAAAAGATCCTATAATGCAGAATGTTAGATATGCAATACTGAACCAGAACAGGAACCTAATCGATTGGCTCTAGAATCAGAGTAGCGCAAATCAAGAGTCACAACTATGTTGTACCGATTCCACAATGCAGCTAAATAGAGTCCATTGACTTCGAGCTAATGCGACTAGAAGCTTCACTTTTTTTAAAACAAATAACACTAACATTAACTGTACACCTCAAGTAGTCCTCGGGCTAGGGTTGTCTATCATCCAAGACATTGTATTTTTACTAACATAGCAGCTGCTAAAATCAAATTAAGTAGGCATGGTCGTGTCTCAATATTCTGAAAGACTGCAAGCATGGGCCCAGTAAAGCCTACTTAATTGCATGAGCAGAGCGCCCACCTTTAGGTTTGGATGTCTGATTGTGGCCTGAGGTCTCTAAAGTAAGAAATTTCAGTGTCTGAGTCTCAATTGGCAAGCCTCATTACATTTGGGACCCACTTTGCATGCCTCTCAGAATTTAACAACGGGGCCGAGAATTGTTTTGGCTTGAGTGTTAGAACCAAAACACAGGTTTGGGGCAGAATTTCAGATTTCATTAGCCATGCCACAACTATGGCAGGTGGGGATACATATAGGATAGCTTGCTTGAGCCTTAAGAAAGCTACAGCATATTCTAGAGATGCTAAAGTAGATGCTAGGGATAAAGATAAGGGCTGACACAGCCACCAACTACTCTAGATAATTATCCTAAGTAGATAAGAACAAGACTTATAGCTGTCATTCTCCACCTAAGTCTTGTGTGGCGCCTTCTGAGGAATTTGAACCATCCCAATCCTGACGCGAAGCTCATGGAACTTGACCCGCCCAAGGGACTTGGTGAGAAGGTCGGCGAGCTGATCCTGGGTGTTGATGTAGCCGGCCTTGATGCTCCCCTCATCCAAGCAGCTCCTAATGAAATGGTACTTGATTCGGATATGTTTACTGCGCTCATGGAAAATGGGGTTCTTCGCCAAGGCCAAGGCGAACTTGCTGTCCACCCTGAGCTCCACTGCTTCTGCATCTCTGCCCAGGAGATCGCCTAGTAGCCGAGCCAACCAGAGAGCTTGAGTCGAAGCAGTTGTGGCAGCGATGTACTCCGCCTCGCAACTGGATAGAGCCACCACTTGTTGCTTAACCGACTGCCAGTCGATTAGACACTTGCCGAGGAAGAAAAGCGTCCCGCTGGTGCTCTTGCTTGTGTCGATGTCGCCGGCGAGGTCGTTGTCGCTGTACCCGATGAAGTGCTCCGTACCGGGACACCTCGGGTAGTGCAAGCCGTAGTCGGAAGTGCCTGCGACGTAGCGGAGGATCCTCTTGACGGCCTGCTCGTGCTCCATCGTCGGTCGCTGCATGAACCGACTGACGTAGCCAACGGCGAACGTTAGGTCCGGCCGTGTGTGGACGAGGTAGCGAAGGCTGCCCACAATGCGCCGGTACCGCGTGGCGTCGACCTCCTTCGCCGTGCTGTCGCGGCTCAGCTTCAGCCTCTCCTCCATGGGAGTGTGTGCTGGGTTACAGCCTGTGAGCCCGCCCAACTCGACGATGCGCTTGGCGTAGACGGTCTGGCGAAGGGAGATGTTGGAGCTGTCCCGGTGGACCTCGATCCCTAGGTAGGAGAGAAGGCCCAAGTCGCTCATCTGGAAGGTTGCCTTCATCTCCTCCTTGAATGACTCCACCTTGGCCTCCTTGGCGCCGATGATCACCAAATCGTCGACGTAGACGCCTACCAACAAGGCATTGCCTCCCTTGCCCCGCCGATAGACTGCAGCCTCGTGAGGACTTTGCTAGAACCCCATTTGCTTGAGAGTGGAGTCCAGCTTGGTGTTCTAAGCTCGGGGTGCTTGCCGCAAGCCGTAGAGGGCCTTGCGTAGGTGAAGAACCTTGTTCTCCTTGCCGGGGATGACGAATCCCGGCGGCTGGTAGACGTAGACCTCCTCCTTCAGGTCACCGTTGAGTAAGGCGGACTTGACGTCCATGTGGTGCACACGCCAACCCTCCTGGGCCGCCGGACTCCATCCGCGCAACGGGCGCGAAGGCGTCGTCGAAGTCGACTCCCTCCTGCTGGACGAACCTACGCGCCACCAAACGCGCCTTGTGCTTGATCACCGCCCCAGCCTCATCCTTCTTGAGCTTGTAGACCCACTTAAGGGTGATGGTGCAGTGGCCTGCAAGAAGATCCGCCAGCTCCCACGTCCAGTTCCGCTCGACCGCGCCCATCTCCTGCTGCATCGCGGCACGCCATGCCGCGTCTCCCTCTGCCACAGCGAAGGAGCGGGGCTCGCCGTCCTCGTGCGCCAGGTGCAGCTCCGCCTCAAAGTCATGCACCGCCAGTCCAGGAACGGGCTGATCACCGAAGATGTTGTCCAAGGTGCGGTAGCGCAGAGGCTCATCATTGTGGTAGCCATCGACGCGATCCTCGTCGTCAGACAGCGGAGTGGCGAACTCCACCGTGCGCTGCTCGTCACGGACCAAGGCTGCTGGTGCCGAACTCGGAGGTGTGGGCGCCGATGCAGGAGATTGGGGAGCCGGTGTAGGAGAGCAGGGCGTAGCTGGTGGTACAGGTGGTGGAGGACTTGCTGGTGGTGTAGGCGGTGGAGTACTCGCCGGAGCTGATGGTGAGCCAGGTGCTGAGGTAGACAAGCTCGGTGAAGATGAGCTGCTAGCTCCCTAGGTTCCCTCGAAGTGGACGTAGTCGACGACGAAGTCTCTGAGAGTCGAAGTCGATCCGTCGTCCACCGCCTTGTCCCAGGCCCAACCTCGCCCTTCGTCGAACACGACGTCCCGAGAGATGCGGACGCGCTGTGTTGCAAGGTCGAGGATGCGGTAGGCCTTGACGCCCTCCGCGTAGCCGATGAAGACCCCTGGCGTGCTCCGGTCGTCGAGCTTGCCAACGTGGTTGAGCTCCTTGGCGAAGGCGAGACAGCCGAAGACACGGAGGTGGCTCACCACCAGCTTACGCCCGTGCCAGGCCTCGTACGGCGTTTTGCCGTCAAGGGCCTTGGTGAGCGAGCGGTTGAGGAGATGGACGGCAGTCATCACCGCCTCCCCCCAGTAGATTGCCGGCATCCCTCTGCTTGAGGAGGGCGCGGGCGGTGGCCACCACCGTCTGGTTGCGGCGCTCAACGACGCCGTTCTGCTGCGGCTTGTACGGCGTGGAGAAGTGGCGCTGGATCCCCTCGTCGGCGCAGTACGCCTCGAACTCAGCCGTCGTGAACTCGCCACCGTTGTCGGTGCGTAGCACCCGAAGCTTGTGGCCGCACTCCACAGCAGCAGCTTGATGGCGCTTGATGGCATCCGCAGCCGCCGCCTTGGTGTCGAGCAGGACCGCCCATATGTAGCGGGACACGTCGTCGACGAGGAGCAGGAAGAAGCGCCGGCCTCGAGGTGTGGCCGGTGTCACGGGGCCGCAGAGGTCACCGTGCACGAGCTCCAGCTTCTCCTTGACGTGGAAGCTCGCCTGGCGGGGAAAGGGGAGCCGCCGCTGCTTGTTGAGGACGCAGGTGTCGCAGAACTGCTCCACGTGCTCGACTCACGGCATGCCCTGCACCATCTCCTTGTTGCTGAGCTGCTTCAAGGCCTCGAAGTTGAGGTGCTCAAAGCGCTCGTGCCACCGCCAGGAGTCGTCGTCGCGGCGGGCTGCAAGACACATGGGCTGCGCCACCTGCACGTGGAGGACGTAAAGGCGGTTGGGGCCTCTATTCACCTTAACGAGAAGGCGACGATGGCGATCCCAGATACGCAAGACCCCGTGCTCGATCTCCACGCGCGAGCCGTTCTCATCCAGTTGTCCCAGGCTGATGATGGAGTTCCTCAGCACGGGGATGTAGTAGACACCGGTGAGCAGTCGGTGCTCACCGGTCTTGGCGGTGAAGACGACGGAGCCGACGCCCTTGATCTCCACGGCGGAGATGTCCCCGAACTTGACGGAGCCTCGAACGACGGAGTCGAGCTCGGAGAAGAACTCCCGCCGCCCGGTCATGTGGTGGGTGGCGCCGGTGTCGAGGTACCACCCGTCAATCTTGTCGCCGCCAGACCCGTTGCTGAGGAAGACATGAGCCCGCGGCCCGTCAAGGTGGAGGAGCGCGGCGGCGGCCAGCGTGGGAGAGGAGTGCGGCTCGATGCTCCCGTGTACGAAGAACAGAGCCGGCTCGTCACCCTCCTGCGCTTGCGCGACGTGTGCCTGACCGCCGCGCTTCGCCTGCCGGCAGTCCTTGGCCCAGTGGCCGGTCCTCCCGCAATTGTTGCAGGTGTCGTCGCGGGTAGCCTTGCGCTCGCCGTCGACGCCGCCAGGAGCGCCACCACGCGCCTTATCCCGCTTGCGCGGCCGACGCTTGCGGCTGCTCGATGAACCCGAAGCTGAAGAACTCGAGGCCTCCCCCTTCTTCCGCTCCCGCTGGCGGGCGAGCCACTGCTCCTCGGTGAAGAGAAGCTTGCCACCGATGGTGACCGGCTCTGAGGGAGGTAGCTGCTCGCGGTTGTCGACAGCCTTGAGGCGACCCATCACCTCCTCGATCGACAGCTCGGAGAAGTCCAGCAACATCTCGATCGCGATGGCGACCTGCGAGTACTTCTTGTGGACGACGCGGAGGAACTTCTCGACAGCTCTCCTCATCGATGTCGTTGTCGCTGTACCGCGCCAACTGCTGCATCAAGGTGTTGAGGCGGAGAGCGAAGTCGTCGATGTCCACACCCGGCTTGAAAGCCAGGTTCTCCCACTCCTGACGCAGCTTCTGAAGCGTGGACCTGCGGGTGTGGGCGCTGCCAATGCGTGCCGCAGCGATGGCGTCCCAGGCGTCCTTAGCGGTCCGCTTGTTCGCGAGGGAGGAGTGCATCTCCGTCGGAACAGCAGCAAGAAGCGCCTCCAGTGACCGCCGATCCTCGTCGAAGTCGGCGACGCCGTACCGTACCGCATCCCACATGCGCCGCACCTGCATCTTCACCTTCATCACCATGGACCACTCGGCGTAGTTGGTCTTGGTGAGCATGGGCCATCCGCCACCGGCGTCCTTGACGACGGTCTGCACGATGGGAGGGGAGCCGGGCCAGCCACGACGACCACGGCGCCGGTCCGGGGAAGGGGAGGCGTGCAGCCTGTGAGGGCTCCGCGTGCCAGCGTCCCGTCCGCCTAGGTCCCGCGCCTCGCGCTGCTCCTCCCGCTCCAACCAGGCGTTTTGCGTCGCGTGCCTCCCGCTCGTCCCGGTCGAAGTCGTGGCGTCGTCCGTCGAAGCGGCCCGCGTCACGTCCGCGTCGGTTGTCAAAGCCGTCACGGTTGCCAGCCTTACGTCCACCGTGTCCGCCCAGGCCACCTGCATCGGGCCAGGCCCGCTCGGCGTCCGCTCCACGGCGCAGAGCCGCAGCCGCCGCCGCTCCTGCATCCGACTCGCCCGCGTCTGCCTCCGCACGGAGCGCAGCCGCTACTGCTGCAGCCTCCCGCACGCTACGCTGCTGCCTGGTGGGCGGCTTTAGCCGCACGCGCCGCAGCAAGCTCCGCCTGGGCGATGCGAGCCGCCCGCTCCGCTGCTGCTGCACGCTCGGCCGCCGTCTCCTCGCGCCTAGCTGCAGCAGCACTGTAGCACATATGCTGGAGGTGGTGGAACGGTTGGAGGAAGAGGATGAGGAGTGGAGAGACATGGCGACGGATTGGGATGGGGTAAGGGTAGAACCCAGATGAACTTAGGCTCTAGATACCATTTGTTAGAACCAAAACACAGGTTTGGGGCTGAATTTCAGATTTCATTAGCCATGCCACAACTATGGCAGGTTGGGGATACATATAAGATAGCTTGTTTGAGCCTTAAGAAAGCTACAATATATTCTAGAGATGCTAAAGTAGATGCTAGAGATAAAGATAAGGGCTGACACAGCCACCAACTACTTTAGATAATTATCCTAAGTAGATAAGGACAAGACTTATAGCTTTCATTGAGTGTTTCTCTCATGTTCCAAAAGAGTGCACAACAAGACAGACACTAAATTGATGGACTCCAGTACTCCACAATAACACAAACACAATTCTTTATTGTTTATTCTTTTTTTCCTCTGTTCTTCACCCCTACCAACTCTTCCTGACCTCTGCCATTCCCAAGTTCAGGTCAGGGACGAAGTCCCAATACCCATGCTTCTGCAGGTACTTCTCATACTCTGGCTGGAAGAAGTAAGTTCGGCATGACCATGGCACCTGCACAATGGATCACAGTAAGTACAGGAATCGAGTCCCAAGTTCAGAAATTTCCCATCACACTAACCACAGCGCAATGTTTTTAAAGAGAAACAAAGCTTCCAGCACGCATAGCATAAGCATTTTGGTTCACACATGTAACTGGCACAAATGAAATGAAATGGTGCCAAGATTGATAATCCTAAATTCCTACAAATGGCCATCACAAAGGAAGAAAGCACTCACCCCTTCATGGTTCCTGGGGCACTTGAAGAACCTCTTGCCGCGATTTTTCGTGTGCTCGCAGTTGAGCGCAATCAGCCTCACGTCCCCGCACCTGGGGCAATCGATCAGCGGCAACCCCGTCGCCCAATCCACCGGGAACGGCAGCGAAACCCTAGCACTGCCGCTGGATCCCCGGCTGCGCGCGGACAAGGCCTGCCACATGTATGCTGCAGCGAGCGAGCGAGCACGGCCAGTGGTGGGAGTGGGAAGTGAGGCGAGCGACTGCGGTCTGCGGGAGGGTGGGTGTGACAGGAAGCCGCGAGGCGAGCGCCGGGCAAGGCGCGCGCCGCACGGCGAGGAGAACGCGGCGTATGGCGAGCACAAGGCGTTGCAGCGGGGAGGTAGACGGCAAGCGCGCGGCAATGCAGGCGGAGAGGAGGCCCTACGGCGCCGGCGCAGGCGCCGGCGAACAGGGCGAGCGGGGCGGAGTGGACTCGACCGTTCGAGTCTTCTAGGCTGGTTCATCGGTTTATATTACTTTATTTATTTATTTGGACTCGAAAAAAGAAATGGAGAAAGTAATAAAATCTGAAAAAGGATGAGAGAAATTTCCAAACAGTTGACAAACCTGCAAGGCAACTCAGTCCTGTGAAAGGAAAATATTTTTAGTCCTGTAAAAAGAAAGTATTTTTAATTTGTTTCGGGGCTTGCTAGCGCCCGGATGTCCAAACGGACAGGACTTTCGGACGCGCAACTATGCAGGGACGCACCGCCCCGAACGCCACCGACGTCAAGAAGAGGAGGGGGCGGCTGATGCCCAGACGACACTAAGAGGAGGAGAAACCGAGGCGAGACAGCAAAAAACGAGGAGCGAGATGCAACATCCATCTACTTTTAAAATATTCAGACACAACACCTGCAACATACGTCTGAAGGCAGATGACACATTTGAAACATGCGTCTGAAACACTAGCAAAAACACTTGAAAACTATTATAAAACATAAGCAACATCCAGATAAACACGTGCAACATATGTGTGAAACATATACAACATCTAAATAAACACACTTGCAATATACGTCTAAAAAAACAGATAAAAATTGGGAACAGAAGATAAAAAAAATTGGGAACAGAAGCTTGCAACATACGTGTATAACCATTACAACATATGTAACATTCTGATCTACTTTTACAACATTATGTAAGTGCATCTAGCCCTTTAGTGGGTTTTGGTGAATTGAATGACAACACCATTAAAGGTCTAATAAGTTTGTTAAGTATTGAACAGGAAATTGAGTTTATTGCATACACCTGTGAATTATGAAATGAGAAGTGTATATAGGTTCAACAGCAAGGCAAACTTAATGATATTCCACATAATGTTCAAATCAAGGCTAAAGCTGTGTATTGTTGTATTGGAAGATCTTGGAAACAATCTAGTTCAAGCAAAAAGACAACAATGCAAATGAAATCAATGAAATGGCTTCTATGTTGTAGGATATCATAGCATCATGTGAAAGCAAACATATTTGACAAATGGTAAATGAGACATAAGTTGATGATTTTGGATTGGTCTCAATAATAGCTTGCTTTACATGAATAAGAAGAGTTTAATAGTGGATTAGTTTTGATCGAGGATTGAAAAATGAGTCAAGAATGCATAAGTGAACAAACACCAAGCAAATGTTAAATGATAAAGGACACAACTCATATTAGATATAAGTCAGTCTCTATGTTGATTTGCTTGTATGGATAAAGATTTGGAAAATCACTTTGCATTGAATTGATCGAGCTAGAAGTATGAAGATAAATATTGAAGTGAGTGTTAGGAGTGTCAAGCCAAAATAAAAAGGATACAAGGAATCGTGGATTGGCTTGACCATATTGATGTTGATTCATATATGTCTCTATGTGAATCAAACTGAAGCTTGATTGATCTTAACATTCATATCTAGAAAATATTCAAGCAAGGATCATAATATTGAAGAAATAGTTTTTCAATAGATGCTTAATATGATGTGACTTTAGTATGGCTTGATAAGGTGAAGATAGCAAGGAAAGGGCTTCGAGGGACTAAGTGAAGGTGAAGGGCAAGCAATGACTTGAGGACCGAGGTACCATGGCTAAGGTGAAGAAGAGAGTACTTGCATTGAGTCGATAAACTAATCGAGCTATGAGGAGTCATATTGTATTGAGGATCAAATCATTAGTAGAAGTGGCTTGAAGCCATGAGGTGAACTCATATATATGAAAATGGTTCAAGTCACATGCTCAATGTATGTTTGCTCAAAGAGAGAAGACAAAGTTGATTGCAACCCCTTATGAAGTGGTATTGAGAAGAATGGCATATGAAGACATTGAAGACTCAAGTGGTTAAAATGGTTATATTCTCTTGATCTTAAGCATATGTATGTCATACTATCAAGGGGAATGCAATACGAATCATACACAAGTCTCTAGTGCTCAAACTAACCGAATCCAAATGCTAACATGAGAGAAAACACTTAGCACTGCACCTTCACTTGTTGATCTTGGGGCTTTTTCTCTACAGGGTTGGATAGCCCTCGAAACAAGCTTTCTAGAAAGTCCAAGATCACTGAAAACGAAGTTCGGAGTAAAAAGTTATGGCTTTTTCCATAAGGTGACCTGTGCTATTTTTGGGAGCTGCGGCAGCGTCGTGAATTTTTGCAGCAGTGCCGCACCCCAGCAGTGTCGCGCGTCAAATGCGCCAGTGCCGCACCTTACAGACCATAATGGCTAGTTTTTGAACTATAATGGCTAATTTTATTGGGGTGGCTATATATACCCATCCCACGCCTCCTGGTGAGGCTGCTGACATTAAGAACATTGCCAACCCTTTCCAAAGCCTTGTGAAGCTCTCTCTAACCCCTCTTTTTGTGAGAGTGAGTGATTAGTGTGTGATTAAGTGTTAGAGAGTTAATTAGAGCAAGCAAAACCTTGAACACTTGTCGGGCTTCATCAATCTTTGTTGCGCATTTGTTACTCTTGGAGGTGAAGCCTCCTAGACGGCTAGGCATCGCCCGGTGAGCTCCCGTGCTTATGGCGAGAAGCGAGAAAGTTTGTAATCATCCTCTTGCAGCTAGTGGAATCACCCTCCATCTCAAGAGTTAACTCTCTTGACTTGAGAACGAGGAAGGGTTGCAAAGCCCTAAGCCTTAGTGGCAAGCCTCAACAACGTGGACATAGGCTAGCCTTGGTGACGAGCTGAATCACAGGATAAATCTTGTGTCTTGTGTCTTTATGTTTTAAATTGCATTATTTGTGTTCCACTCGATCTACTTGGTTGTGAGTGTTTGTGAGTGCAGGTACTTAGTGAACTTTTCACTAGACATCTCTAGCACATCTCTACCAAGTTTGGTCTATGTTGAAGTCTCTACAGGGGTGAGGCAGTGCCGTAGCCTGAGTGAGGCACTGCCACACTCAAGTGAGGCAGTGCCGCATCTAGAGTTTAACTTCTACTCAAGTTTGTTTTTAAACAGGCCTATTCACCCCCCTCTAAGCGGCATCAAGGTTATTTCACATTCACATAAGCACTTGCAACATACCTATGAAATATCTAAAACACTTGGAATATAGGCTTGCAACATGCGCGTCAGTGCGAAAAGTGATCAACACATAAATATTTGTAGTTTTACCGTACGTTGTGATCGGATGTGGCCTAGCACTCAATGGCCCAGGGTTTATACTAGTTCAGGCAGCGTGCTCTACGTCCAGTTTGAGTTGATCGGTGACTTTATTCCTTAGCCTAGATGCTCGAAGTTTGTTGTGGGGTTACAAACAAGTGGGAATAAGATGGGGATGTTAGAGATCCGATCGGACTCTAGACTGAAGGGTTGAGAGTGACCGGAGCTCCTATGTGCGCTAAGTGTTGGAACATATGCTCTATGTAGCTTTAGAGTTCTAGAGCTATGAAGCTGTTCGAGTGCTCAGAATGTCTAAAGCTAGCAGAGAGAGAGTTGGAATTGACCGTCCTCTGTTGGAAGAGAGCGCATCCCCTTTTATAGGTGAAGGGGATGGTCTTACAAGTTTAGAGAGAGAGTGTGTGTTCCCTAGTCTTGTTTCCCACGTCATCGGGTACAAGACAGTTTGTCGGCGCCCATAATACTGTTGATGCCCAGATGCAAGTGGTAGGCTCCATCGTGTTCTTCTGGTATGGCAAATGTCGGCGCCTACCATACTGTAGGACAAACATCGGCGCCCACAACACTGTTCATATTCTGACATGTCTAAAAGGTCGCAAAAGTACCCCTCTAGCATGGCCTGGAGGTACTAACCTATAGGTGTGCAGGGTACGGTCCTCGAACTGTGGTTGACTTGAGCGCCTTGCCTTATCTGCTCCGCCTGACTCTTGGGTCCTCACCGAGCGAACGTCCCCGGTCGGTTCATTCCTAGTCGGCTCTGACTGCGCCGGTCGGAGAAGAGCTATAAGCAGAGGTTCGATGCATTCCTAGTCAGAGAGGCAGGTCGGAGTCAGAAGCGAGCGTCGTCCCCCTCCTTGGCCAGGCCTTCTGGTTAGAGACTAGATCGCTCTTTCGGCCTATCATTAGTTATTTAGGCTGACCCAGGAGTTACGAGTCATTCGTAATGCCATCTACTAGGCCGAGCTTTTGCTGGGAAGCAGGCCCATTAGGGACCTCGGGTTTATGAACCCAACAGAAGCCCCCGAGCCCCTAGGCGATTCGAGTAGAATCGTCTAAGGGATTTTTTGTTTTGCCAACGGGTGCGCGCGAGCGCACCTGGTGAGTATAGCCTTGAGCCCCTAGGTGATTTGGGTGAAATTGTCTAGGGGTTTTTGACTTGTCAGCGGGTGCGCGCGAGCGCACTCGGTGGGTGTAGCCCCTGAGCCTACGTCCGATTGGTGAATCGGTTGGAGGCTGAGTATCTTGGTGCTCTTTCCTAGGGCCACAGATTCCCGTGTTTTTGTTGTTCGGGGTGTTCGTCTGTATTTGTCCCGCCCATGACCTGCGCGGTCGGTTGATTTCCTGAGTCAGTGTCGGGCGACCTGAGCCCCGTTGGGTTTGGTAGGGGTTGGTCTAGTTCCATGCGTTACCCCATTCGCAGTTTCCGCAACTAGAGGGCCTAAGCTAACATCGCTTGCCTCGATGGCTCAAGTGACATGCTCGGTGAGCTCACTAACAGGCGTGTTCAAGTGGAATCCGGGTCCATCGTTCGTAATGGGATCGGCATAGCCCTCATGTGGCATTCCACTGCTCCTTAACCTATGTCTCAGTAGGTGCCCAGGCCATTCCAGAGACCGACTCAAGTGGCCCACTGGCCTCCCCTCATTGGGGATTCTGTGGGCATAGCTCGAGGTCAGGATTGAACAAGAAGGTTGAGATGACCCTGTCTGCTTCTAAGCATACCGAGCAAGGGCCGCTGGGGCTCATCTACGTTTTCTCCCCTAGCTTTGTTTTATGCGAGGCGGCCTCGAGCCCTTCATGGGTCGGCCTTCAAACCCCGATCGGTCATTGCTCATGTTGAATGAGGCAACTACCGCTTCGTGACGCAACACAAAGCGTTGTGGTGCATTAATTGCATATGCGATGCTTTGGATATATGGGGTGAATGAATGATGGTATGAATGATTGTGTGAATGCATGTATGAGAAAGGATGAATGAATGATCATGCATCAAAAAATAAAGTAAGAACGTTTGGTGAAGCTACCTTGATGACTCGAGTGACGGGTTTGAGGAGCTCTTATCGAATATGTCCGAATGGGATTTGTATCCGTCGTTCGTGGTGGAGATGGCGTAGCCTGCATGGGGCATCCCATTGCTCCTTACCTGTCTGTCGGTAGTCGCCTGAGCTATCCGATCAACTCAGGAAGCCCATCGGTCTCTCCTTGATGGAGATCCCATTGTTGGGCCCTTCCAAGCCCTGCCTAGGAAGGCAGAGGTTCATTTGCATGCGGTTGCGTCTCATTTCCTACACCTAGGTTGTGGTAGCGGTGGGCCCAACCTAGGCCACGTCCTGCTTTAATCGGGTGATGTTTCGTTGGGCAGGGTGCATCCCATCAGTCAGGACGCGTCCCATCGTATGCCTATTCACATTTAAATAGGGGAAGGAAGAGAATTTTCGTCCCATTCCTTTGCCTTTCTCCATCTACCGCCTTTCCTCCTCCTTCCTTCTTGCCAAGTGCGTTCGTGCACCGTGGTGGTTTCTCTAAGAGAAAGGGTAAACCGAGGGAGAGGAGAACTCATAGATCTGTTCATGAGCCCAAAGCGAGATGTTGAATTAGAGGCCATCCAATGTTGATGAGGTGGTGCTGACCGCCTTCGTCGAGAAAGGGCTGTTTCCGCCGAAGGTGATGGCCACCAGAGGGCTCCTACGCCAGGGGAAGTCATTCCATGACCTCGGGCCAATGAGGTTGTCTACTTCCTCGCCTTCCATGAGCATGGGCTAGGATATCCCATGCACTAGTTCTTGCGTGGGCTCCTCAATGAGTGGGGCCTAGAGCTATAGCACCTCAATCCAACTGGGGTGTTGCATGTTGCAGGTTTTATCACCGTCTGCAAGGCCTTCCTTAGGATGGAACCGCACATGGACCTATTCCAGTGAATCTTCACCGGGTGAGCTCTATCGGAGGGGAAGCCACCAAGGACCGCGCCAGTTGGGGGCTTCACCCTATAGAAGAAGCCAAGGTTGTCAGGCTCCTACCCCACGTACTCCCCCTACGACTCCAATCAGGGGTGGAATAGGGAGTGGTTCTACATCAGGAACCCAGCGGAGGCGTCGTTCCCGCCATTCACTGGAAGAAGGCCGGAGAGCCAGGAGAGATGGTTGTGGGGGCCCATCAGTCGGTAGAACAAGCTGGAGGTCATCGAGACAGAGCTCCAGAAGCTGGTGCAGCACGGCCTCGACAGGCTGTGGGTGTTCCACACCTTCTTCCATAGTTGAGTCGCCCTGCTGGTGGAGAGGAGTCGGCCAATGTGGGCCTACGCCGGCCCAACAGACCCCGACAGCGCGTCGCCGGTGGAGTTGGCGAAGGATGAGGTCTAGAGCTGACTCGACTGAGTGCTGCAACTGAGGGACAAAGAGTCGCTTCAAGGAAAGCCCAGACCTCTCCACACCATGAAGCAGTCCAATCTGGTATGCTCCCCTTTGCTCATTCCATGTCCTTTTTTCTCTTGCTCTCTTGTATTTTGACTTCGAGTCATTCACTTTATAGGGACTCACGGGCTACAAGTCCCGGCCGCATCTTCCGAGGGGCCCAGAGAGCATAGCTTGGCAAGCCGCTCTAAAAGAGGCAGCGGGTGCTAAAAAGAAGAAGAGAGCTAAGAAGGTCTGGAGGAGGCACGAGAAGGAGAGGGAGATCGCCTGGCTGGTGCAGGCCGATGAAAATCGGAGCGAAGTGGAGGCAAAGCTCGAGTCGGAGGAGCCCACAGATATGGGTGATGACGTGAGCTCCTCCAAAGATGAAGGAGACCAAGGCATCGTTGTGACCTCGGTGGAGCATCATGAGCCAGTGGCCGTGTCCGTCGGTGGCGAATGGGATGCAGAGAGGCGTGGTGACGTTCCCGTGTCACGGAAGCGCGCCGCAAGCTCGGACGCTGCCGTCGAGCGAGAGGTGAAGCGAGTGCGGTCACCGCGCCCCTTAGAGGCATCGTTGGCTTCACCCCTCGCTGCTCCAAGAGTGGCGGGGCATGCCAGGTGGTAGGAGGAGCATGCTCGTACCCCCGCATCTTTGGGGTATGTGCGTGCACGTGACCCACAACGGGGAGATGCCCCGTCAGTTGCCCCAATGGGTGCACCACGAGCCGGCGGTCGTGGCTACTCATGGGCCAATCGAGAATCGATCGGGTCGGCTACTCCCTCGGTCGATGTGAGGGGGCGTGGGTCGTGACCCATGAGTGGTCCTCGTCCAGCGAGCTCATTGCCAGCGGGTTGGGGCTTCAGTGCCCTACCCTTTTGTCTAGGTATGTACCTAAGTTACTTTTGATCGCAAAGTTGAGTTTTTTTAGCATGACTGACCTATGCTTTTTTGACAGTGGCCAGGGACTGACGGGATTGGGCATCGCCCCACCTCCTATGCGGGAGGAGAGGAGGTCCATCCTACAGCGAGTCACGATGTGTGGCGGGGAAACCAGACTGGTGGCAGTGTGACCTTCCCTTCTGGGGTTGCGTCCTCTCGATCGGTCGTGAGTACAGTGGTGGCGGCGACGGCGGTGATGGTGGCGATCCCTGTGGTGACAGCGGAGGTTGGGTCGGAGGTGACTCTTGTGATCCCTCCCCCAACAGCCATGGCGGTAGAGAAGAGGGAGACCGGGCTCCCTGCCTCACCCGATGGAGGAACACACAGCTCGCCCTCCTGGTTGGAGCTGGAGAGGTTAGGAGGAGACACGACCAGGCTAGAGGTAGAACATCTGTTGGCGGGCCATGGAGTTGAGATAGTGGAGATCCTCTGCTCTGGTGAGGCAGGTGCTAGGGCGGAGCCACCGACCATCCTGTCGTAGGAGGAGCTAGCGGTGGTCCGGTCGTCGCACGATGTTGCGGTGGCTGGATCTTCTAGCGGGTTGGGGGGGACCTGCGACCTGGTGTGGCCCTACCCCGGTGACCCGAGGATGGCTCAGTTCATCCTTCACGATGGGGAGGAGGTGGCGCTCTGGCACTTCCTAGAGGAGAGAGGACTGTCGATGGAGTCCGACCTTGCCCAAACCAAGGGGAAGCTCAAGGAGACTGAAAGGTCTTTGTGTGGTTTTGGTAATTGAGTGACAACCTAGGTGGACTAATTATGTTTATGTGAGATACACAGGTAATTAGTCCACAGGTACATATGTGTGAGCAACATATGCCATGAAGGTGAAAATGGCTTGGAGATGTTGCAAAGCTCACACATATGATGATGAAGGAGCTCATTACACATGAGACATGACATTGAGTCATGTGATCAAAGGTGGAGAAGATCAAGACAAGACTTGGCTTGATGGATCGGTTGCAAGCGTGAAGGGCAAGTCGGAGGCTTTGGAGCGATGGACCGTGTGGGGGTGAAGCTTAAGCAAGACTTGGCGCCAATGGACGAAGGCAGCGGTGAAAAGCAAGTGAAGTCAAGATCGATGAACCAATATGATCACGTGATGATATGAAGTGGATCATATCATTGTTGATCGTGTTGGTGCATGTGTTGCATCGACATTGGAGGAGATGGAATAGAATGCGCAAGGCAAAGGTATAACCTAGGGCATTTTATTTCACCGATCATAGGTGTGTAGAGAAGTTTATGACCGGGTTTAAGATAGATGGCCGTACTATCAAGAGGGGCAAACTTGTTTGCATATCGGTCATCTAGTGCCACTCGAGTGATCTAACTTTGCATCGTCGCTAGGATTGAGTGGTGTGACAAGTTGAGTGGCTAACCCTTTGGGAAATTATTGTGAAAAGCTAACACACATACACATGGTGGTGTATACTTGGTGGTGTTGGCACATTTACAAAGGAGATGAAGTTGGAGTTGATGTGGATCAACACGGTGGAGAAACAGAGATGAGAAAGGTCCCACAGAGTGGACCGGACTCTGGTCACGCAGTGACCGGGTGCTGAGGCTCAGCGTCCGGTCAGTGGTGGTAGTCAGCGTGCAGCATCGGTCAGTCGACCGGATGCTAGCTCTAAAAGTGACCGGATGCTAGAGGCAATGTCCGATCCTGTTGTCGGACGAAGCAGTGTCACTAGAGAGTGACCGAACGCTGGGGCTACGTCCGATCACGTCCGATCGGACGCGTTCAGTCGGGGTCGGTACCTTACTGTAAACGACCAGACACTGAGGGTCCAGCGTCCGGTCAGTTGAAGCTGCTACGTCCAGTCAGAAGATGACCGTTGAGATTGAAAGAATGCCGTTGAATGCAGGTGACACGTGGTTGTCATCGGGCGACCGGACGCTGAGGTCTAGCGTCCGGTCAACACGACCGGAGCGTCTGGTTGGCCCGATTTTTGCCCAGTGAAGGGGTAACGGCTAGTTTAGCCCTTGGGGCTATAAATAGAAGTGGCTTTTGACCATGGCTGGTGCTGAGCACCTTGGGGGTCCATGCTTGAGAGTGCTTAGGAGCCCTCCATCTCACACATACTTGATAGTGATCATTCGATTGTGTGAGCGAGCGATTCTAGTGCGATTGCATCGTGAGGTTGCATTGAGTGGCACTAGGTGATCGAGTTGCAAGCTGGTGATGCTTGTTACTCTTGGAGGTTGCCACCTCCTAGACGGCTTGGTGGTGGTCTCCATCGAAGCCCGCAAGAAGCTTATGTGGCGCTCTGGAGAAGTGCTTTTGTGAGGGGCAATGTGCTCGCCCTGCGGGAGCCGTGAAGAGCAACTTTAGTAAAGCATGTCATTGAGCTACCCTCACTTTCAGGGTAGGTTCTTGCGACACCCGACGTGCGGGCTTGGCGGGTGATGCCAATTAGCCGCCGAACCACCAAGTGAGCGGTCGACACAATGGGGACTAGTGTGTTGGCAAACACATGAACCTCGGAAGAAAAATCATTGTGTCAACCTTGTTCTTCCCGTTGGTTTGCATCCCCATTACACAAGCTTGCAATTACTTTCATATACAATGAGCTTGTGTTGTTGCTTTTGTAATTAGTTAGCTTGTGTAGCTTGCTAGTTACCTTCTTGCTTGTGTAGCATAGGAGTAGCCCCCTTGCGTGGCTAATTTGGTTTGTGTAACCTTGTTAGTCACATTGCTTAGTTTGTGTAGCTAAGTAATTGCGCTCTCTAATTTGGCATTGGTTGCCTTGTTATTGAGCATTGTTAATAAGCTTAGTTGGCTTTGTGCTTTTGCTTACTGGCATGTGTAGGAGCTCCCTTGTTGCTTAAAGTACTAGTGGCATAGGTTTGTGTGACCTTGCTTCTAGATTTGATTAGGAGAGCTCTAGCTAGCCCGGCACCTTTGTTGCTTGATTAGTATCTTTGCAAGGTGCTAGTGAACATAGATAGAGGGGTGTAGTCTTGGCTAGACCGATAGTTCTAATTCCGCACTTGTTTCGGTTAGCCAACATGATTAAGTTTTAAAAAGGACTATTCAACCCCCCTCTAGTCGCCATCTCGACCCTTTCAGAGGCCTTGGAGCAGGTTGAGCTCATTCATCAGGCGGTCTTAGTCGACCTACCACACATCATTGAGGTAAGCCTTCTGTGTTTTTGGTGTTTGTCCTCAAATCCTTGGTCTTCCGCTGGTTGTGTCAGCGTGTTTGCTTCTCGCTTTACAGGAGTTAGAGCCAACGTTGATGCGCAAGTCCTATTTCCTTTGGGAGGAGCACGGTCGGATGGAGTAGGAGGCCGTGATGTCATGATAGGTCGATGAGCTCGAGCGCTAGCTAGAGTCCACCCACCGTGAGTCCCAAGACTGGGTGGCCGAGGTGACAGGAGCGTGGGTGGCGGAAGTGCTCGCGGTGGAATGAGCGAGTGCCACCGAGTGGGGACTCGACGCAGCGAAGGTCCACCAGGTGGCGACTGAGGCAGAGCTCTAGAAGTCCTTGGAGGCTCTGGAGACGGAGTGGAAGGCCCGGTCGAAGGCTGATCGAGAAGTGCTAGCACTCTAGGGGCTGGTGCTTAGGACAGAGGAGTCGAACGCTCGGCTGCTCGAAACGGTGACCCAACTGGAGGAAGGACTTTCCATCCTAGAGAATACCCACTTTGGTATGTACCTATTCTGCTTGTGGTTGAGGCCTCAGTTTTTCCTTTCCTTTGCTTCTAAACTTGTCGTCCTTTTTCCAGAACTGGGAGGAAAACTTGGTTCTCTGGAGCGGGAGCTAGAGACAACCAAGGCGGTGATTGGTCGGAGCGTGGAGGCGCTAGCCAAGTCCCTCAAAGAGTGACGTGCTCTAGAGGGGGAGCTCGACCAGATCCACAACGTTGCCTAGTTGGTCATCTCCGAGGTGTTTGGGTCAACGCCGAGCACCAGCACACCGGCCGTCCAGCTGGTGGAGCTCCCGAACAAGGTTCGGGTGCTCATCTCCAATGAGATGTTCTATGAGACGTCAGGGGTGCTGACCTCGGTGGCAAGGCACCACCCGGACCTAGACTTCGCCGCCATCTGTAGAGGGTACACCGACGGCTAGAGCACGGATGCCATCCATTTGCTCGGGTAGAGCTTGGTGCCATATGGACAGATGGTTGCTGAGCAAGTCTCCACGTAGTGGGTGATGGAGGCTCGCTGAGCAAGCGCAGCTGAAGGCATGCACTAGGAAGATGTCATCTAGCCTACGGATGGAGTGGAGACAGGGTCAGAAACAAGCATCATCCCACCTCCGACTGAGCCGAACATCGTCCCATTGGCGTGCGAGCAGCCCTTATCCTTGTCGACCGCGCCAACAATCGATGCCGCTAGGCAACCACAATAGTTTTTAGAGTAGAAACAGTTAGTACATGTAAAGGATAAGTCCATGGGGGAGCCTCCGTGTGAACAACTTTTTGTATTCATGAATACTTCAGTTTTGTTTTGTGATGGAATCACTTATAAGGGGAAGCATGTCCTGTCCATTCTTTGTTTTTACCCTAGCATAGCTTTGTTTTTTATTCTTTCTTTTTTGCACCTGCCTGTTTAACTCATAGGCTGCAACCTTAAGAACCTAGGCGTGGCCCACGAGACTCAGCTGCTCGTAACCGTAGGTCATGGCGGGGTGTGATCTGTTGGGAGTTTAAAACAAAGTTACGTAGGGTAATTAAAGGAACGGACTACCCTTTCGTTCGGGTAAAAAGTATTTACTATGTGATAGTAAAAAAGAGAGGTGGTATCGCACCCTCGTGGAGCCCCCGAGCGACCTAGGCCGAGAGTGCTCGGGTTGGGGGTGCTTGTAGGAGCAAACATTGAATGAAAGAAAGTGGTAAGACCGAATTTTTAGGGGACGAAACAACATAACTCTTCAATGTTCCAAGTGTTGGTGAGAACGTTGCTATTGTCATCCTTCAGTCGGTAGGCGCCCGGTCGGATCACCTCGGTTACTGTATAGGGTCCTTCCCAAGGTAGAGAGAGTTTATGTTTCTCCTTGGTTGATTGGGTTCTTCGGAGTATGAGGTCTCTAACCTCGAGGATCCTCCCTTTGATTTTTCTTTCATGGTACCTGCAGAGAGTTTGCTGGTAGTGAGTGGAGCGGATGATGGTCGTCTCGCGAGCCTCCTCAAGTAGGTCGACTACGTCCTGCTGAGCCTCCATGGCTCGGTCACGATCGAAGGCCTTCACTCTTGGGGCGCTGTGGTCAAGGTCGAAGGGCAACACTACTTTAGCTCTGTAGGCTAGGAAGAAGGACGTGAACCCTATGGATCGGTTCGGGGTCATTCTTAGGCTCCAGAGGATCACTGGGACCTCTGCAACCCATCGTTCGACGTACTTATTGAGTCGGTTGAAGATGCATGGCTTGAGTCCTTGGAGGACCATGCCATTGGCCCACTCGACCTGACCGCTAGTACATGGATGTCGAACCGAGGCCCAGTCGATCCTGATGCCTTATCCATCATAGAAGTTTAGGAACTTCTTCCCAGTGAAGTTAGTTCCGTGGTCGGTGATGATACAGTTAGGAACACCGAAACTATAGATGATGTCAAGGAAGAACTTGACCGCCTCTTCTGAGCAAATGTTGGTGATGGGATTTGTCTCTATCCACTTGGTGAATTTGTCCACCGCTACGAGTAGGTGAGTGAAGCCGCCTGGGCCCTTTTTATGGGGTCCAACCATGTCGAGGCCCTAGATTGCAAATGGCTAGGTCATGGGGATGGTTTGAAGCTCCAGTGTTGGCAAATGAGTTTGCCGAGCATAGAACTGGCATCCCTCACACCTATGGACGACCTCCTCTGCCTCTCGCAACACAGTGGGCTAGTAAAAACCTTGTCGAAAGGCTTTTTTGACCAGCGACCTTGGGGCCACGTGATGTCCACAAATTCTAGCATGGACCTCAAGGAGGAGTTGTTTCCCTTGGTCGGTAGGGATGCACTTCATGAGTATTCCTAATGGACTTCGCTTGTAAGTTTGTTACCGAATGTAATGAACGTCTTGGTGCGTCGAGCGATCTGTCATGCTTTAGTCCTTTCTGGTGGGAGGATCTCTTCAAGGAGGTAGGCGAGTAGCGGTGCTCTCCAATCGGTTTGATCAAGTGCTGCCACGGTGATGTCGGTGGGCGACGTCATCATAGAGGCATCAAGGTCGAAGCCCCCGAGCGCCAGTTGGTGTTCGGGTGTGGCTAGATCGAACCTTCTAGGATACGAGCGAGCGGCTCGTGAAGGTCATTGATGAAGACCCCATCTAGAGATGGAACCCGCCTAGCAGCAAATTTTGCGAGAAAATCAGCGGCATCGTTGTCCTTTCGGGGGACATGATGTAGTTTGATCCCCTAGAATTTGTCCTTGAGCTTGCGTGCCTCCTAGTAGTATGCTGCCATGAGGGGGCTTTTGCAAGAGGACTCCTTCATGACTTGGTCGACAACCAACTCTGAGTCAATGCGGACGTACAGCCGCATAGCGCCGAGCTCGATGGTGATGCGAAGTCCGTTGATGAGGGCCTCATATTCCGTGGCATTGTTTGAGGCCAAAAAGTGGAGACGGATCGTGTAGCGGAGCTTGCTCCCATCCAGGGAGATTAGAACCACTTCAGCCCCCGAGCCAGGCGCCATCACCGACCCATCAAAGTACATCATCTAGTACTCGTGGGTGACGTCTGGGGTCAAGAGCTAGACCTCCGTCCATTCGGCGACAAAGTCCATGAGAGCCTGAGACTTAATAGCGGTACAGGGGATATACCTGACATCGTGGCCCAATAGTTCGAGTGCCCACTTGGAGATTCGTCTCGCGGTGTCGCAGTTGCGAATGATATCTCCCAGCGGGTATGAAGTGACGACCATTACTTTGTGCTTGGTAAAGTAGTGTAGAAGATTTTGGGTCGCAATCAGCATGGCGTATAGAAGTTTCTGCACCTGGGGGTACCGAACCTTGGCGTATATGGGTCGCTGGACCTTTAGGTGGTGTCTCGGCTCCTCCCTTTCGACGACTAGGGCAGTGCTCACCACGTAGTTGCTTGTCGCTACATAGAGGAGGAGGGGCTCTCCCCGTTTGGGAGCGACGAGGATTGGGGCCGACGTCAGTGATGCTTTGAGGCTCTCCAAAGCCCGCTGTTCTTCCTCAGTCTAGACGAATGCATCCATCTTTTTGAGAAGTTTGTAGAGAGGCATCCCCCGCTCGCCTCACCGGGAGATGAACCGGCTCAGGGCGGCCAAACAACCGATGAGCCTTTGTACGCCCTTGACATTGCGTATAGGGCCCATGTTGGAGATGGTCATGAGTTTTTAGGGTTGGCCTTGATACCACGTTCGGACATGATGTATATAAGCAGCTTCTCCTTTGGAACCCCAAAAACACATTTTTCGAGATTCAATTTGATGTTGAACCTTCGGAGGTTCACGAACGTTGTGGCCAAGTTCACGATCAGGTCGCAAGCTTGAGCTGTTTTGACCACTATGTCATCAACATAGACGGCGATTGTTGGTTTTGGTCGCTCGACTTGGTCAGGCTGGTCGAGCGGGTCGATTTGATCGACAAATCATTGTTGCATGCACCGTTGATAGGTGGTGCCAGCGTTCTTCAGACCGAAAGGCATGGTTACATAATAGTACGAACCATACAGGGTGATGAACAAGGTGGCGAGTTGGTCGGATTCTTTCATCGTGATCTGGTGGTAGCCTGAGTAGGCATCCAGAAAGGAGAGGATTTCGCATCCTGAGGTGGAGTCGACTATCTAGTCTACGCATGGTAAAGGAAAATGGTCCTTTGGACATGCCTTGTTGAGGCTAGTATAATCAACGCACATTCTCTATTTTCTGGTCTTCTTTTTAACAAGAACAGGATTGGCTAGCCAGTCATAGTGATATACCTTCTTGATGAATCCGGCTGCCAGGAGTTTGGCGACCTCCTCACCTATGGCCCTACGCCTCTTGTCGTCAAAGCGACACAGGCGTTGCTTGGTGGGCTTTGAGCCTGGGATGAGGCGTAATGCGTGCTCGGTGACCTCCCATGGTATGCCTGGCATGTCAGAAGGTTTCCCTGCAAAGGCATCGCGATTGGCGCATAGAAAGTCGGCGAGCTCGCATTCCTATTTGGCTAAGAGCTGGGTCTCGATCCACACCATCTTGGTTGGGTCAGTGGGGTCGATCTCCACCGCCTTAGTTTCCTCGAGCAGGTGGAAGGCAGTCGAGGAGGTTGGCTTGTTGCAATCCAGGACTGCTGGGGTCGATGATTCTTCGAGCCAAGGGAGTTTAGCTGAGTTGATGACGGTAGTGGTGAGCTCGTAATGCTCGAGGTCGCACGTGTAGGCGTGCAAAAAGGTGCTACCCACAGTGATGACGCCGTTTGGTCCCGGCATCATCAACTTGAGGTAGGTGTAGTTGGGGATTGCCATGAACTTGGTGTAGCATGGCGTGGTAGGATCTTGGGAAGTCCACCACCTCGAATGTGAGGACCTCCAAGCGAAAGTTGGCTCGATCGCCAAACATGATGGGCAGGTCAGATCTGCCCAAGCGGGTATTCCTGTGTTCTCGGGATCACACCATGGAGGGAGAGCTCACTGGGTGGAGCTCCGACCGAGGGATGCACATGGCATCGAGGGTGTCAACATAGAGGATGTTGAGGCCACTGCCTCTGTCCATCAGCACCTTGGTGAGGCACTTCTTGTGGACAATGGGGTTGATGATGAGTGGGTAGCGACCCGGTCTGGCGACGTGGGAAGGATGGTCCCTCTGATCAAAAGTGATCGGAGATTATGACCAGCTAAGGAAGAAGGGGACGGCCGTTTCGGCGATGCATGCCTCTCTGTAGCGCACTTTGTGCTAGCACTTGGAGTAGATGGCATCAGATCCCCCGAAGATCATGAGGCATTCCTCGAGATCAGGAAAGTTGTCCCCATCCTTGCCTGCCATGCCTCTTTTCTAGGCCATAGCCTCCTTGCCCTTTTCTTCTTTGGGTCCACCGACCTATCGCAGAAAGCGCTTGAGGAGTTCGCAGTCCTTGTAGAGGTGCTTCACAGGGTAGGTGTGGTTGGTGTATGGACTCTCCATGAGCTTATCGAAGTGGTCGGGCTAGCCCTGCTAGGGCTGCTTGCCTGCACGATCGGCCGTGGCGACCAAAGCAGAGTTGGCCAATCGGCATTGATCCTTCTTATTCTTTTTGCCCCTTTGCGTGGAGGGGCCCTCATCTTTGTTCTCACACTTGGCCTTACCCTTGTCTTGGCCTCCACTAAAGACTGCTTCGATCGCCTTCTCGCCAGAGGCGTGGTTCGTGGCAACGTCGTGCAGGTCGCAGGTGGTACGGGCTTCAGACAGCCGAGCTTGTGGATCAAAGACTCATAGGTTGTCCCAGAGAGGAACGCGCTGATGATGTCCACGTCAACAACATCAGGAAGGGAGTTGCGTCATTTTGAGAACCTACGGATGTAATCCCATAGGGACTTGTTGGGCTCCTGCTGGCAGCTCTTGAGGTCTCAGGAATTCCCAGGGTGGACATATGTCCCCTGGAAATTCTCGATGAAGATCCTCTTGAGATCTGCCCAGTCACGGATGCTGTCAAGTGGGAGGAATTTGATCCATGCTCAAACATGCTCCCTCATGCAGATGGGGAGGTATTGAATGATGAAGTAGTCATCATCCACTCCTTCGGCTCGATAGGTGAGCCGGAAGTCTTCAAGCCATATACCAGGATTCGTTTCTTCGGTGTATTTGGCGATGTTGGTAGGTGGTCGGAAGCACTGTGGGAACGGCGCTCTCTAGATGCGACGGCCAAAGGCCCATGGTCCCGGTCGTCCGGGTTGGGACTCCGATCGTCCGGTCGGCGACCATGCCTAGGGTGCGTTTCTTCGCTCCCCTCGATGGTCCGGCCAGGGCTCATGCACTTGCTCTCACCGCCCCTTGATGGATGTCATCATCACACCGGGCTTGACGCTGATTGTTGATGACGCTACGAGTGTCTTGGTTTGTCCTGAGGCTTTCGCGCACAGGTGGTCGGTGTGGAGCGGGCATCGGGTCTAGCTGTGGTGCAGCTGTGGCTTCCTGTTCCATGCCCAGTGACTGTAGTGGTGAGCATATGGAGCGATTCGACTGGTGTGCCCCCATTACCCCGGTGGGGAGAGAGGCCGCGAGTCGGTGTCATGATGTGGAGCTCTCCGCCTATTGAACGGTGGTGATTTCCACCAATGCCCGAAGGTTTCGGTGGATCGCCTGCTCCTAGGGGTTGATTGGCTCGGGAAGGTCACGTAGAAGCATCGCCGCAGCGGCGATGTTTTGGCCAGCCTAAGTGAACTGTGGGGGATCGTTCCCCCTGTCCATTATGTTACGCTGGACCTGGTGGGCACGACCCCGGGCATCGCTCGCTGGGTTACGCGTATGTGGCGCAGCGTGCTGCGCCGAGCGTGCCAACGTAGGTGGCGGCTGGCTCTACCGCCTTTGTCGTAACTCCTCGCCGTGCTTGTGCACGCACGCGAGGCCTCTACACGAGGGTCCAGAGGGGTGTGGGTCTATAGAGACTCTGCTACCACCGGTGGCTATCCCAGAGCGTCCGCCATAGCGCACTCCCGAGACAGAGGGTGGCTAGGTGCCACGACGTCGCCGATGCTGGAGCCGTCGCTCTCAACCTCATCATCCATAAGGTCAAGGAAAGAGGCGGGAGCGTAGCACGCCATCCCCATGAATTTGGATGTGAGAGGGGGCGGCGTCCGCATCTTTCGGAGCCCCCGTGTGTACGCGTCTGTGGAGGACGTGAGGCCGTAGGGGAACCGGTTGCATGGCGGTTGCGATGGGGACAACGGGGTCCCTCCGGAGAGTCGGCGGAAGATATCAAAAAGCGAGTAAAGAACAATATATATGTTACTCATAGTGGGGTTTGAGCCCAGCGTGGGCTTGGAGCGAAGCACAGGTGTCTCGTGGTTGAGGTCACCGGGTGGCCCGGAGTCGACAGAGGGCGCTCCTCCTCCGACGGGCGTCGGGACAAGTGCCTCCTCGCGAAGGCGTGACACACCAGCTGGTCGGCGATGAAGTCCAGACTTCTAAAGAGGAAGGTCTGGGATGGCTCGAAGACGGGAGGAACCCACATCCCAACAGGTGGAAGCATAGGAAACTCCAGCGAGCCGAAGCGAGTCGTATCGCTTGAGCCCGCCATGACGAAGATGGCGGAAAGGTGGGCCATCCGATGACCAAAAGCGTGAACGTACGGCGTTCTCCCCACGGACGGCACCAACTATCGGTGCAAAAAGTGACCAACATGTAAATATCTGTAGTTTTGCCGTACGTTGTGATCGGATATGGCCTAGC
This sequence comes from Miscanthus floridulus, assembly GCF_019320115.1. Classification (NCBI taxonomy): domain Eukaryota; kingdom Viridiplantae; phylum Streptophyta; class Magnoliopsida; order Poales; family Poaceae; genus Miscanthus; species Miscanthus floridulus. Next base: position 1,001,768 of record NC_089589.1, read on the forward strand.
ACTCAATGACACAGGGTTTATATTGGTTCAGGCAGCGTGCCCTACATCCAGTTTGAGTCGGTCGATGACTTTATTCCTGAGCCCAGGTGCTCGAAGTTTGCTGTGGAGTTACAAACGAGTGGGAATAAGATGTGGGTGTTAGAGGTCCGATCGGACTCTGGACTAAAGGGCCGAGAGTGACGGGAGCTCCTACGTGCGCTAAGTATTTGAACATATGCTCTATGTAGCTTTAGAGTTCTAGAGCTATGAAGCTGTTCGAGTGCTCAGAATGTCTAAAGCTAGCAGAGAGAGAGAGAGAGTCAGAATTGACCGTCCTCTGTTGGAAGAGAGCGCATCCCCTTTTATAGGTGAAGGGGATGGTCTTACAAGTTTAGAGAGAGAGTGTGTGTTCCCTAGTCTTGTTGCCCACGCCATCGGGTACAAGACAGTTTATCGGCGCCCACAATACTGTTGATGCCCAGATGCAAGTGGTAGGCTCCATCGTGTTCTTCTGGTATGGTAAATGTCGGTGCCTACCATATTGTAGGACAAACGTCGGCGCCCACAACACTGTTCGTGTTCTGACATGTCTGAAAGGTCGCAATGTACCCCTCTGTCATGGCCTAGCGGTACTATCCTGCAGGTGTGCAGGGTACGGTCCTCGGTATTGCGGTTGACTTGAGCGTCTTGCCTTATCTGCTCCGCCTGACTCTTGGGTCCTCACCGAGCGGGCGTCCCGGTCGGTTCGTTCCCAGTCGACTCTGACCGCGCCGGTCGGAGAAGAGCTGTAAGCAGAGGTTTGGTGCATTCCCGGTCAGAGAGGCGAGTCAGAGTCGGAAGCGAGCGTCGTCCCCTCCTTGGCTAGGCCTTCCGGTCGGAGAGGCGGGTCGGAGTCGGAAGCGAGCGTCATCTCCTCCTTGGCCAGGCCTTCCGGTTGGAGAGGCGGGTCAGAGTCGGAAGCGAGCGTCGTCCCCTCCTTGGCCAGGCCTTCCGGCCGAAGACTGGATCGCTCTTTCGGCCTATCGTTAGGTATTTGGGCCGACCTAGGAGTTGCGCGTCGTTCGTAATGTCGTCTGCTGGGCCGAGCTTTTGCTAGGAAGCGGGCCCATTAGGGACCCCAGGGTTATGAACCCGACAATGCGCTTTTCATCTTTCTTTCATACAATGCAGCGTAGAGCGGGGGGGGGGGGGGGGTTGACCAGTTCTGGCCAGCCGGCAGCTGAGGATGGTGGCGCGGTCGGACAGCGACCAGTTGCGCCTACGCCTGGGCCTGGCCAGCGACGGCCCCCTCTTCTGGTGGCTTGGCCTGGGTGTGGCGAAGGACGGAGCACGGCGGGGGATGGAGGTGCCGCTGCAGTCGATGAGCACGCGCATGGAGCTTGAAGGCAAAGGGTGAGGTGCCGCAACCGGGTCTGGCGGCAGCTACAGTCGGTGGGGCGGCTGGTAGGATACCTCACGCGGAAGATTCCTCCTCTCCGCGGGGGGCGGGGCAGGGGGGGAATGGGAGGCGCCGCGGGGGATGGCAACGTCGGCGCGTCGGAGTGGGCGACGGCGAGGGATGGAGGCGGCGGCGCGGCAGATTGGGACGGTAGGATGGCCACACGGCGCCATGAAGCCACAACGAACGAGCACGGAGTGGGGGAGACAAGCTTCCATGGAAAGATTTGATTTTTTTTTCTTGGGTCCAGACGGACATACGCCCGTGGCCAAGTATTACCGTTCTAAAAATGGCCGAAGATAACTCCTGTGTTTTGTGTACTCCCTACGTCCTGTAATGCATTATGACTAGTTACTAAACATACAATCTCATTGCCCATGCCCAAGCGTCCATGTCGGCACCATATCCAATTGGCAACAAATCATCGTGGAAAAAATTGTTCATCGTGCCTTAGCATTGCCAAAATTCGCAAGTACAAGCCCTTCTCACACTTTAAAACTAGAGGTAGAGGGGGACAATTTTAGTACACATTTCAGGATTTTAGTCATCTGTTCCTACTTTTTCTACACAATACAGTCCCAGAAATGGCCAACACTGCAGCTTGGCAACAATCGTTTATCTCTGGCTACTGTTGGCTTATTCAAGCAGATCTCTGGACAACACTGTTCCATCATTTCCAGTCCAAAACATTCACGCCAGCAATGAAAACTTGAATCCCCATCCTCAGATTGCTTTCCTTTTTCCTTTTGTGCTTTACAAAGTCACAGCATTAAATCCATATCCCGGTACAAACAATTTATCACTTACAGTTACAGCGTGAGAGGCTTTCTTTTTACATGAGGCGGTTCTAGACAGGCTCCTCCATGAAAAGATCATAGTGAGGGGGAAAATAGGAATATTCAATTTAAATAGATAATGCTGTGAGAGATATTAGGGCGATGAGAAGTTAAACTGTATGCCTGTCTTCCCCTTGTCATGATCAAACTGCTTTAGGATGTAGCAGTAATTCATCTGGACAAGAGGAGAAAAACGTGTTAACTAAACTTATATGTGGAAAATTCATCACCAACTTTAATGTAAAAAACTGAAGAATGCAAAGGGGTAAACCTCTATGCGAAACAGTCTGGTTGGCACAACCACACCGAATCCTGCAGAACTTCTGAATGTTTGTAGGAAGTTAGTAACAGGGAACTTCCAAAGATCATAGTCCGTTAATTTACCAAGATTTCCAGCACAGACAAAAGCATGACCATGAATTCCCAGATCCCTGAGCGGCTTCAGAGGCAGATCAAATGACAGGTCGGCAAAGGCTGTCACTGCTATGTCACCTCCAAGACCATTTAGCTCAGGAGAAGTGGAAGTGCCATTGTCAGAATTATGGGGGTCATGTGTTCTGAATTCTGTTGCCCCCAGTCCTCTTGTTTTGAAGCCTAATAGTGAAGATGGTCCACCCAAGCGGCATACAAGAGGCCTATTACCACCCAAGTAAAATCTTTCTAAAAGTGATGAGACAGTTCCTGTGGATCCCCTCTCCAATGGATGGATGACTCCCGCAGCCACTCCGGCATTGAAAGCGCCATTCAGCACACCCAGAGGCAAAGCCACTCGAAGATCAAATTCCTGATATACAACCAAGAAAATAATAAATACCTTTCAGTTCAAATCAGTTCAGTTGTTGATAAAAAAAATATCCTAATGCGCAGGGCATTCGATTCTAGAAAATAAAAATGATGAAATCATTTTCACTGAAATTTTAAACTAATTTTTTTATGCCATGAGCAAGGACTGAAAAAGGGGAGCTGCTATTTTGATGCTTTAACATAGCACAGAACTTTGAAAGTTTTTTGACCTTGGTCAGTGGTCAGACAACAAAAGATATATCTACTGGGAGAATGGTAGACTGACAATAATCAGCATTGTTAACATTGATCATGAATTTGCAAAGCCAGAGGTACAAATACAATACAATTTTAAGTATTCAATCAAAGATTCACAATGATGTCTAACAAAAAGACAATAATAAGGGTCACTTAGGATTCAATTAAAAGGTGTGTTATGTAAAGCCTAGTTTTCAAGCAGGACAAAGGATGATATACCTGCCTAAGAAATCGTGAATATTTGCTCCCTGGTGCGAGGCCTCCAACTTGAGAAGACGACAGAAAAGCATATCCACGTGTAGGTCTTATGCTTGAGTCCCTTTGGTCAACCTTGTACGCGTACTTAATAGAGGACAAAAGGCTATGTCCTAATTCCTCTTGTACGGAACTGGATGACATGTGTGTTGGATCAGTTAATTTTCTCCATGTCAAATTGTAAGCAAGGTTGTGGTTCATGGTGGAGAGCAAGCCAACAGAAACACCCATCAGGTGTTCTTTGAGTGAGGACTTTAACCAGTCATCACACAGAAGTGATATTGTAGCCATCAGCGGAGTTGGTATTGTTCCGATTCTAGGCATTTGGACTCCAGCACTTAGTTCTGCTGTCTTATCTAATTCAAGAGCACCCGATGCATCCCAGGTCTCACAGTATCCAAGTAGGTTCTTCAACTTCACTGAACCTTCAAGTGAGCATGATCTAGTCTGCAAAAGGTTCACATCAAGAAACTTGGTAAGACTTGAGAAAGTGGATTTGGGAACCAATTCAAGTCATGCATGTGATATAGTGACATTAAATCATCATTTATCGTAATAGAGTAGGTTCTGAAGATCAATCATGTTAAGTCAAAATTACCAGGAATAAACAGTATGCACAAATCCAAAGCTAAATGCACCTTTAAGTGATGGAGAATGCATGAGAGATACCCTTGAATGATTTTCATCCAAGCTATGCAACAGAGCGTGTATGATTTTGGAACGGATAAATATGACAGGGCATGAAAAAAGTCCTGCAATGATACTGCAATGCTGAACCAGAAAATGCAGGAAACTAATTGACTTTACTCCAGAACCATAGAAGTAGGAATCAGGAACCGAAACCACATATCCATTCCACAATGCACCTGAAGGTAGCCCGATTAACTCACAATTATATGAAAGAACTACATGTTCCATTTTTTTCCTAAACAAATCACATAAAAACAAAAGATACAACTCAATGGTCCTAGTAGTCATTTCCATCATCCAAGACATTGTACCGATACTAGCATAACACCAACTAATAAGTGATATTCTCTTGGATCTTAAGTGATTATTCTGAAAGCAAGGACGATCGACTTAACTGTATTGACCAACAGTCTAAGATTGCACTGTTCACTGAGAGCGCCCTCATTTAGTTCAAATTCGCTAAGATTCTGGTGTGAGCTCTAATCTAAATAGGAACATTTGATGCAAGAGTAATAGTTAAGAACTGCACAGCCTAATCTAAATAGGTGAAGCAAAGCAGGAAACTGAACTCGCATGCCTTTAGGAACACTTGATCACTTGAAAGATGCAAACAACTCATCAATTATGTAAAAGCAAAATGAGACATTTCTAGCTGAATGGGTACCTGTGTGTTGGCGAAGACGCCGAAATCACCGGCAGCGCGACCGCGGGCCTCTGCGACGTCAACGAGCACGACGACGACGCTGCCGGGGATCCCTGGCGGCGCCGCGTCGAGGGTGATCGAGACAGTGTCGAAGGCGCCGAGGCGACGGAGCCGGTCGCCCGCCGCGGCGGCGGCGCGCACAAGGTCCCGCACGGTGGCGGCGCGCGCGAGGTCCGGGCCGACGGCCGCCTCGACCGCGGCGCGGCGCGTGCGGGAGCAGCCCCGGATCGTGACCTGGTGCACCCGGATCCGGACCTCGTCCGCGGTGAGCCGCCGGAGCACGGCCTCCAGGAGAGCCGCCTCGGGTGAGGACGCGTGGGGTTCGCCGCCGTCGGCTTCGTCATCGAAGTCGTCGCCGTCGTCGTCGAATTCTTCATCGTCGTCATCCTCGTCGAGGTCGTGGGTGACGGAGGGAGGGGGGTGGGTGCTGTCGGATGCGGTTGCCATGGTAGCAGGCTAGTAGCTGATGAGAGTGAACACTGACTGTGGACTGCAGGTGCAGAGTGAAAACTGAACTGAAGCGTGGCCTGATGCCTTGCTTCGCTTCTCTTCTCTTCTGATGAAAGACGAATGGAATGGGTAATGATGTAGAACAAACATGACAAGGCTTAGCAAATTGTTGATTTGATTTCCAGTATATATAAATGTTCTAGGCCGTAATTCATATGAAGCAACTAAATTGTCATCTGTTTTTATCAATGGCCATTAAAATTCTCTGCACGCACCTTGTTCAATGGTGGAAGCACAAGACCCAAGGCTAGACACAAGCAAGGAGAACAGGAAGTATGCAGCAGCACTAATGCTGCGTGTTCCACCACATCAGTCCCCAAGCTACAACACTTGATATTGAACATGTTAGAATAGCGCCTATGGGTTGGTCATGGGCCTAGCGCCCAAACCTATCGGCTGGGCTGCCTCTAGGGATTATGGTAGATGATTATTGATTAGGCAAGGATCATCGTTGATTGAGTGTTTCTATAAACCCTTCCTGATCCTTGCCTATATAATGTACTCCCTGTACCCATATCAATCTATCACAATTTCCCGGAACCTATTCGCTCTCATGGTATCCACCGCCAATTTCAGCACACAACTATGCAATGCAATAGAATCATCTGATTGGGCAAAAACGTTTCAGATGAAAAGTGCAGCCTATACAACCATCACATAGGCTATCCAACCACACTGATAACATGTACAAACATTGGGCAGAATTACATAGCAGTATAGCACATGGAAATGCAACATTGGGGAACAGAAATATATTGTACTAGTTCTGAAAATGACAAAAGCCCATTGGACAGAATCACATAGCACATGGAAATCTTCACAAAGGCTTCAAAACCAGCACGGCAGAGAAACAACGGGTATGACGCATTACATACAAGATAGACACAGTCCACCTGGTAGCTCTCCCACGCAGCACCTCAAGCTCCTTGTGTAACTGCATCATCTTCAGTCAGTCAGCATACTTCACATCTGAAAGATACACTCGGGATTGTATGACGCTGGTCCCGATCAGGAAACCAGGCATCACCATCAGGCCAACTTTCGGCCTCTCCGCACCCTCTTCTAGGATGATGTCCTTCACGACGCTCTCCATGTGGATATCCGAAAACTCACTTCCCTTTTTCACTTGAAATACCTTTGCCTTTGGATCGAAGGAGTACGCCAACCTGTGCAACAACCATATGGACTTTGCTAGCTTTAGGAATGCCTGGTAGAAAGGTGTCCTTGGATGGCCACCGCTCATGACGTAGTTCCTCTGATCCATGTTGCCGAAGAAAGAACCTTCCATTTTTTGATGCACAAGCAATAGGTATTTGCTTCTGCAGAACTTTCCGAATATTGAATCAGGGTTCTGGCTCAGGACATCCAGAGGATCCATGGCTCGCACTGCGAGGAATTGATGGAAGAAAGCCTCATTGGAAACACTGATGTTACAATCCTTGATAGAAAAGCTCTCTTCTTGGAACCCACTGAACATTCTTTGGCAAATATAGGATTCAAAAGCAAACTTCTTGTGAGCCCTTCTTGTGTAAACTACACCAGGTTCAATGGCATTAGCTGCCCCATCAAGATCCCAACCTGCAGCCTTCATCATGTTGATCAAAGGCTTTGAGAAGTCATGTATCGACTGGTATGCGTTATCGACAGCAGATGTAAACAAACTAGGTGTCAATTCAATGGAAAAGTAGTTCTCTTCTTCGTCAGATTCCTCTGATTCCTTGTTAAGTAGGCCCCTTTGTTTCAGTTTCTTCTCTAGCTTTGATTTCCGGAGTTTAGCTTCATCAATTTGCTGCTGTAAATGGGTTATCTCAGTATCTCTAGTCTGGATCTGGGACTGGAACTTCTTTACCATGACCTCGTAGGTCTTCAACAAATTCTGCTGCTCTTGTATTTCAGAAAGAAAGCGTGAATCTTGAGGGGATGCAGCTACTGGCTTAGGATGTTTTTCTCTGTAAGCATGCTTGAGTTCTGAAAGCTTTGTAAGCTCCTCTATGACAAGCTTGTCAGCTTCCTGGATCTTGTCAGGGTCATATGGGGTGTGGGCTTCCTGCAGCTCAATGTATGCAGATTTTAAAGAGGATATGTTGTTGAATATCCTCCCGATCATAGTGTCCATTGGGTCCCCGTTCTGATTCATGTTCTCATCAATTGGTTGAGGATGAACTCTTTGATTATTGATATCATAATTTTGTGACTCCTTTGAGCCTGGGCGGATCATTACTTCTTCACGTCAGGATCAAAGAAGTTAGTAGTCTTCAACTTCTCAACAAAAAAATTGGCATCCACCTGCAAAGCAACTATTCGGTTCAGGTCACAAATTTACAACAGTAGAGATATTTTAGAAGCCAGTTACAGTGACAATTCTTGTTCCACACTTGTAGATTTTTCTAGATTCACAACGGGGGAAAAAAAGTTGGTTCAAGCAAAGTACATTATGGAACGCATTGTTTGCTGCAATCTGAATTCAACACCAGATCTCAATGCCAAAGGCTAAACAGAACATGAAACTTTAAAAAATATAAATGGGCTGGAACACTAACATCCATTTGCTAAAGTAAATCTACTTCTCTACTTTTGACACCAGGATCCATTTTAAGCCACTTGATCACTTGAATCATTGACGACATGGTACACAGGGAACACCAGCACTACAAAACTGGTGGGGTTTTGAGTGTTGGGTGTTGATTAATTCAAAGTTCGAAGAACTGCAAAAGAGCAAAATGACCATATTGCAAGCTGGTTTATAGTTCCTGCTATGGACATGGTTTTAATGCGCCTTATTAGTTATTTATTCATCTTTTAATACTAAAAACGCACATCCGGGAATCAGGTTCTTTTGGAAACTGGCCCTATCTGCTTCTCTGAATGTGGCCGTTACCAATCCACGTGCCCTGTATAGACGACACATAACAGCACATGAACCATAACCTCAAGCGCACATACCATTTCCTCCCGTCTATATGCAGGTAGCATTCCCAGACTACAAAGGTTTCTTTTGTTCGCCACCCAGATTGACAAGCTTCGTTGTCGCTCATATCACAGACACATGGTATTGACTAGAGAGTGGTCCCAAGGCAAAGCAAGAACTACGTCAAACCTAATTATACTTTGCTTCCATCCAAAGTCTAGTCTACATTGTAGGCCTAATTACCTTAACAGCAGTAGCATGGATGCACACAAGAGTAAACCCAGGATGTGTGCACCCGATGATTTTTTGCGAAAACTCGAAGCTAGTAGGAATCATGTATATACTACTTGTAACTGGGTCAGATCCAAGTTCAAATTGCTTAGGGTTTGGGGTGCTCGGCTCCGCAAAGGAAGGAAGGGGAGAGAAGGGAGCGGGCATACCTGGTGGGTGATCGTCGCCAGTGAAGAGGTGGCGAAGTGGGGCGGGGTTCGCCCAGTCGTCGGTACCGCAGGGAAAGAATGGCGCCGACGAAGGCCCGGCAGAAGGCGGTGGCCGGTGGCGGTCGCCCAGTCGTCGCCGCACGGAGGTAAAGGCGAGAGAGAGCGAGTGAGGTGAACGCCTGTCTTCGCTCAGGGGCCCGCCTGCAGTGGCCGAACCTCTCTTGCATTGTGGCTTTTTGTTCCTGGACCTGGACTCTTGGGTTGGGTTGGGCCCTCGCGCAGATCTGGGCAGAGGCCGCCCCGCCCCTCAGCCCCTCTTGCAGATCTGAGCCGGCACTGCCGGAACGAGGAAAAGATTCAGCACTGATGATGTCTATGCAGCAACTGTAAACACCTGTCTGTTGTAAAAAAAAAAAAAAAACTGTCGTAGAAGATTCGTGAAATGCTAACAATTTAGCGTGCATCTAAATTGTTGCTTAAATTTAAGAAAAATAGTTAAAAAATTAATTAAACCTTTTTTATTTACTAAATACATACGTATAGAGACAAGTGTCGTGAAACCATGGCAGGTGTTTAGGAATTCTCATAAGAATGTCCTCATTGATTTTTTTTTTCCTGAAATGGGGCGAATGGACCATGTCAGATAGAAGAGGAATTCCTATGTGAAATTAGACTCTCAGTTCAGAGAGGTGAAACGCAGTTATAAACTTGAGTTTTTCTTTCGATAATACTCCTCTACAGGCGTCCATTCCAGGCAACCCGTCCGAACGCGTCCATGGGCCTGTGGACCGGCGGCCCAGGCAACCGGCCCGCGTTCTCCCCCAACTCATCTCACTACTGCGCGTGTTCCTAAAAAAATCTTGACTGCCATTTTCCCCTACTCACACAACCGCGGCCGCGATCGAGGCCGCCTCCACTGCGCCTTACGCCCGCTTCGCGCACCGCCCGCATCAACCTCGACATCTGCCCCACGCGGCCGCTCCACGGCGTCGTCTGCTCGCTCCACTCTATCTCGCCCACCACGGCCATCCCCTGCCTTACCCCATCCCACGTCACGCCCGTCCCCAATCATGTGCCCTGTTGCGCGGGGCGTCCCCCGCCGTGCCCCTACCCACCTCAGCAGTCGTGCCCATGGCATACACCACGTCACCACCACCCCGACGCCACGAGAAGGAGGGCGCCGCCGGTACTGCAGTTCCCCACCAAGTAGGCCATGGCCGCCGGCGACGTCGTGTTTCGAGTGTTTCAAGCCTATGTTTCAGGTGTTTCAGACATTTATTTCAAATGTGTTCATCTGGGTGTTTCAAAAGTAGATCTTGGTGTTGCACCTGTTGCAAGGCTACACCCGTATGTTTCAAGTGTTTCATTTATTTCAGACTTATGTTGCAAATATTTCATCTGTATGTTTTGAAAGTAAATCGTGGTGATGTTTCAAGTGTTTCATCTGTTTCAGACTTATGTTGCAAATATTTCATCCGTATGTTTTGAAAGTAAATCGTGGTGTTGCACATGTTGCAATGGCTACATACGCATGTTTCACGCGCATGTTAAAAGTGTTTCATCTATTTTCATATTTATGTTGCAAATGTTTCATCCAAATGTTTCAAAAGTAGATCGTGTGTTGCATGCCGCCGTCGCTTGCTACTAGTGCGCCGTCGTGGTTCACGTGCCAAAGCCTGAGGCCTGCAGACGCCTCCACAGAGCGCATCTGCGGGTGGGGCGGTGGGCGCGGGGCCCGGTTTCGCCGTGTGGGCGTGGGGCGTGTTCCACCGTGCAGACGCTGGATGAACATGAGGGCGCGGTTTCTATCGTGCGGGGCACAGGATGGGCGCATGCCACAGTTTCGAACGCTGGCACTGGTTGGGAACGAGATGGAGCACGTGCCATGCGATGCGTGACGAAAGCACGGGAGGTACATCCGGACGCGGGCCTGGCGCCAGACGTCCAGAGGTACCATTTTTCTTTTTAGCGAAACAAAACATGGTTTGCCTAGGATTCTAACGGTTGATATCTGAGTTGGCAAAAAACCATGTCTTGCACATGCATGACCCACCCATTCAAAGATAATTGACACTGTACATGCTATAGGTACAGTGATCAGCAACAAAACAAACAAAACAAAAATGTACATATATAAATACAGTGTACAAAAGAAAATTCAGTTCACGTTTCGTTGTGAATCTCACCCGGACTCCTCCGACTCCACCGCCGAGGCAATCTCCAGCTCGGCCCACCACAGCGGGTTATCCCTCGGCGTCACCTGCTCCGGCGACAACCCTGTGACGCCTCTCAACCTCCTCGCAACCTCGCCCATGGCGGGCCGCTTCTCCCTATCGTCCGGGCGCACGCACAGCCGCACGACGTCGCGTAGCGCCTCTAAATCTTTCTCGGGCACGGCCGACCTCACCGTCGGATCAACCATCCCACGCAGCGGCCTCTTGCCGTCCAGGTAGCTGGACGCCCAGAGGACCAGCAGGCCGTGGTCCTCGGAGAAGGGCAGCCGGCCGGAGATCACCTCCAGCAGCAGGATGCCAAACCTGTACACGACGTCATCCTGCTGCTTGTCAGAGATCATCTGTGCATCCTTTCCGTCCTCCTTCCAGAACTCGGTGTCGGAGATCTTGGCCGCGTAGTCCTCGGTGAGGTAGATGGACGAGGAGCTCAGAGTCGGTGGCGTCACTGGAGGGTCCAGCTGGATCATGTGCTCCAGGCAGTATGCTACTCCCATGATGATGCGCAGCCGTGCAGGCCAGTCCAAATCTTCAGCTTCTCTAACTGCAGAACAGGAGGAGGAATTATTCTGTTAGCTACCTAGCAATCAATCATTGCAGACAACATGCATGTGTTCTTCAGATATCAATCAAAGCACACCTAACAGTTGAATGGGATTCAGAAAACAATCAGCACCATTGCTATTTTTCATCATCAGCAAAAGGCAAGAACTGTATTTCTCGAGATGCAGAGGTGGAGGGGGCACTCACTATGCAAATGCTCGAAGAGGGAACCGCACGGAGCGTACTCAAAGACCATCATTCTTGTGAACGGCTCCTCGCATGTGCAGTAACCAAGCAAGTTCAGCATGTTCTTGTGGTTCACTCTGGACAGAACAGATATCTGAAACAGGAGCGGTTAATGTTCAATAAGATAAGACAGACAACGGTGAAAAACTAGTTCGCTTGACGGTAGCTTTGCACATTGCATAATATAACCTTGTTCTTGAATTGCTTCTCAGACCTATCGGTCCAGTCTTTGGCAGAGTTAACTGAAGTGGAGACTACTGCTATTTCGACTCCGCTTGATAGAGTTCCCTTGTACAGGGTGCAGTCGGATGAGGAGCCGATCACGTTGATGAAGTCCTCACAGGCCGCCTGTAGCTCTGCCCTTCCAAGAGAAGGAACACCTGAACACACAGTATGTACAACATCACACCCAAAAAAAAAAAACTGACATGCTGCAAAAAAAGGCAATTTATATGCAAGCAGCCTGATGAAACTATATGTATGACAGTCTGATGAATTGTGCCCATTTGGTTTAGAATTCCCTTTGATTTAACCCATAAAGCTCTGATGGTGAGAGACTGACCTGCCACGAAGGCTTTACTGAGTGGCCCACTGAGTCCAGTAGACCATGGCATGACAGTGGTATCCTTCTTTCGCCGAGAGAAGAGTAGATACGCAGTGGCAGCAGCTACAGCCACAAAGACAAGCGCTCCACCGATGGCTATTATGTAGATTGCCCAGCGAGGTAAAGACTTGGATGAAGATGAAGGTGAAGGATCAACATGATGTGTCTTTGCTTCTGGGCTTTGGAGTCGTCTCTGGATAACACCCCTGATTGTGCTGTTTACCATTAGCGTTATGGATGGGTAATTGAGCATAGGCTAAGGAATGGACTTTGTGGTGAAGTTGTAATGTACGGTTAGAAAATTACATGTATGTAGTAAAAGAAAGAAACAAGAGACTCACTTTGTTAAGGTTTTCCTGCATGATGGAAGCGCTTCATCAGATGGCAAGTCAGATGGTAATTCACCTGATAACTTGAAACCCTTGGGTAAGCTGCAGAGATCATCATGTGATTTTAGATTATGTATCAACAACTGCTGAAATTATCAGGATTTAATATTTGTTTAGCACTTTTTTCATAGTAGATCTGAAGAATTTCTTTTCTCTGACGAACATTGTTTTTATGAACGTTCTGGTGGCAGTTTCACTTAGCCTTTCCAGATTTTGCAAGTCACCATAAAAAATTCTAGGCCCACAAAAATTAGCAGTGCAGACTATTGACTCTTTCTTTGCCTCTTTGGTCTACTTAAGATTTTATATCTGTTTCTTATTTGAAATTTACTTTTTGTGTCTGAATCACACCAAGTAAACATATACAGATTCCCATATTTGAAAGGGAAAAAAAAACAGGGGCATCAAGAAATGCTGAAAAGTCAAAACTCTCCTTTGACAAGCATAGCTTACTCTAGAATTGTCTGATTTGACTAATACCTGATGCTGGAAGCTAAAACTTACAACAGTGAGCAATAGCAAAATGAGACAAGGACCTGTTGCAAGAGTGGTTTAAATCAGGGGTAGGTTTAAATCAGGGGTACTTAGGCCCTGTTTGGAACACAGGAAAGTTTCCCTATTCTTGTGTTTTTGTTATGAAATTGAACTGATTCCTGTGAAATTCCTATACAATTCCTGTGAAATCCTTGCTTTCCAAATGGGCCCTTATAATAAATTCAATTTGCAACTAAGGGACACTTTACCCTGAACTCTGAATCTACTAAGTACAGAGATTTGCTGAAGAAAAACTGAAGATTGAATGAGAACAGCACTTACAACGCCACCGCTTTGCCATCATCTGAGCAACTCACTCCCCAATTCGACGAAGATCCAGAAGGATCGCCTGCTACGCTCTCTCGAAATCTCAAAAGAGGTCTCCCTGAAAAATAACACCACTAGAATTTGCTTAGGCACGAATCCATTTCAAGAACCTAGTTTTTCATCTGTTTTAATTTAACATTGCCCCATCAAAATTCGTTGCCCCCACCTTGTTCGTTGGTGGAAGCACAAGAACCAAGCCTCTGAGACACAAGCAAGGAGAAGAGGAAGAAGTAGGCAGCAGCTCTGATGCTGCGTATGTCCACCATTTCTGCGTAGCCCCAAGCCGAGGCAAAGAAGAGCCCAAACCTCTTCTCTTCTTCCTACTGCAGGAAGTTAAAAGAGAGAGTAAGAACGAGGGAATTGAGAGAATAAAAGAAGGGCACCACCCCCACCACCATCAAGTTTACCTGTAAAGCCTGGTGACTGACTGGCTGTACAAGAAAGCTCAGCTAGCTAGCTAGATGTCGGAAAGCTCACACTGTGCGAGGGTCACACACACGGATTGGATTTGATTGGATTGGATTGCATACCACCGCAAGAAACGAATCGAGATGCCATAATCGAATAACCTCCATTTGTTTGATCCCCTCCCCTGCAAGATATCATAAAGGGAGCGTAGGGCTTAGTTTTCAGGATGGAAGACGTCAAACATGTGGGGGAAAAAAAGGAGGCAGAAAAGTAGCCGAGGATCCAAGAACTGCAGCTGTGGAAGTAAAGAATCCACACTCGTGTCTAAGCTAGATGGGATTTCCGGTCAGGTGGAATATTGAAGAAACGGAAGATAGAACACAGGGACAGCGGGAAGGACTCAGGAGCCAAACCCGGCAGCAAAAGAGAAGCTTGCCTAGGAGTCAGGAGGATGCCCCAATCTACAGCCCCCATCCTGCCATTCCTCCAGGTTCTTCAGGAGCAAGCTGCAAAGGAACACCAATCAGGAGAGAGCAAGCAGCTATATGTCTTGCTGGGGATCAAACGAAGGAACTGGAGAAGCCAAAGGAACAGCTAGGATCTTCTCTTCCAGTACCTGTAAGGGTACCCTACCTGTAAAGCTCCCCGACAGGATATTGAAGAGCATGAAATCTGGTGGACTGGAGTTTGGAGTTTGGAGGATGTCTGCCTGTCCGTCTCCGTCCGTTTGTGGGCAGCCAGATACGCAACGAGATGCAGTAGCCAACTCCAATCTGGGCTGCTTCCTAACTGGTTGCCCAACACATGGAAATTTCCTTTTCTTCACTATTTATTAATTAATTATATTGCCACCTCTCCACTGGACCACCAAACGTGACTCGCCAAGAACCTACCGTAGTCAGTGTCATTCCACAATTTTGGCTCAGTTCGTGTGGCCTTAAATCTGACTTGATCCACTTATTTTTTTATCTAGAACAGTATTTTTCTCTTATAAATTCTTCTAGCATTCTTCCAATCCATCCAGATTCCTCCAGAATTCAGACAAGCGAACATGCCTAACAGACACATGCCAAGTCTATCCATGATTCAACGCCCAGTAAGCTAATTGACGTGTTCTACTTTTATGGACATTCGCTCGGTTTTTCAGCGCTATTTCAGTAGTACTTTTTAGAAAACGAACAATGTTTTTTTTTCTCATAACAAATCAGCATCAGTATTAGCAACAGCTAAATTTCATGGAAACGAAAAGGACCATTCATTTTCGCTAAGGAAAAAGTCTACTTCACCCCCCCCACCTTTCATACTTGGTCTAATTCACCCCCCAACTATGAAACCGTCTGTTTTACCCCCTGAACTTTCTAAAACCGTCTATTTTACCCTCTGGGCGGTTTTCAACGGCGGGTTGCTACAGTAACAGCAGGTTGCTACAGTACCGTGGGTTTGCTACAGTGTTGTCAGTTTTGAATTTTTTTTCGATGAATTTTTGAAAAATCATAGTAAATCATAGAAAAATCATAGTAAATCATAGAAAAATCATAAAATGAAAAATCTAATTTTATTGGACTCCACATGAGTAGATCTACACAATGAATATATAATACAGTATGCTTTAGTACAAATTTTTTTTGTAGCTTTAGATTAATTGGAAAATCCAATTTTATCTGTAATTAATTAGAAATTATCTATAACTAAGTTATACATAGTCCAATGAGTACGAAATTTTTACTATAGTTCAAGCATACAATAATTAGCGTAGCATAAAAATTTCACCACAATTGGACCATAGAAGCTACAGCTATGAATTATTCCAATTAATTACAGATAAAATTGGATTTTCCAATTAATCTAAAGCTATAAAAAAAATTTGTGCTAAAGCATACTGTATTATATATTCATTGTGTAGATCTACTCATGTGGAGTCCAATAAAATTAAATTTATCATTTTATGATTTTTCTATGATTTACTATGATTTTTCAAAAATTCATCGAAAATAAATAAATAAAAGGGAATTCAAAACTGTCGACACTGTAGCAAACCCACGGTTACTGTAGCAACCCGCTGTTACTGTAGCAAAACCGCCGTTGAAAAACCGCCCAGGGGGTAAAATAGACGGTTTTGGAAAGTTCAGGGGGTAAAACAGACGGTTTCATAGTTGAGGGGGTGAATTAGACCAACTATGAAAGGTGGGGGGTGAAGTAGACTTTTTCCTTTTCGCTAAGAGCAAGCATAGACATTTTCGCTAAACGAAACACAGTGCAAGCATAGA
Organism: Miscanthus floridulus; assembly: GCF_019320115.1. Lineage (NCBI taxonomy): Eukaryota > Viridiplantae > Streptophyta > Magnoliopsida > Poales > Poaceae > Miscanthus > Miscanthus floridulus. Next base: position 1,018,117 of record NC_089589.1, read on the forward strand.
CATTGATGTATGTGCATGCATATTTACTTGTATGAATACATTGTTTACACACCTTATCTATATAAACGTCTTTAAGGGACTTTGCCGACATATCTTACATTGACAAAATAAAATGCATCTGGGTGCCGATAGACACGTCATCAACCAGTGAAATAAAAAAAAGAAATAACTAAAAGTATGAGCATCTAAGAGTATCGGAGACTCAAACGTAGGTTTATTAGAGCAGGTATAGTAAAGGGGCTGCTGGTGAGCTGTATAATGAAGTGGAGGAGAGAGAGGGGCGGAGAGAAAAGAAGCGGGCCGCAAGTTTACAGCCG